>NC_025689.1:34467608-34486888 GCF_000633955.1 Camelina sativa | reverse complement strand
TTTAAAAAAAAAAAAAAAAAAAAAAAAGAATTCTCTTATAATGCATGCCTGCGATCGAGAGAGAGTACTGTATAGAAATAATTTACCGGCATTTTTGGGAAGAGAACGCCACGAGCCTTCGCCGTTGGACTGAATGTAGTCGGTGAGAATCTGGTCTTCCTCCGCCGTCCACCGCCCCTTTTTCATTCCTACCTTCTCACAGCACGGCGCTCTTCCCATTCTCTCCCGCTATTGTTAAGTTTGCACTCACTTCACTTAATTAACCCCTAGAGTCGAGGTACTAAAGAGGAGTAAAGTGACGACACTACAAAAAGTGACTGATTTGGTATTCGATACTTATATGAATAAATAGGGGAGGGATGGGGATGGCCGACACGTATCAGGTATTCAAGTGATAGAACGAGCCACGTTGGTCTATTTTGAAACAGAAGTCGTGGCTCATCCACTGTCGAGAGAGAGATACTAACCATTTTAACCTGGCTCGTCCTTGTATTAGATCCTATAATTACAGAGTTTTTAAAATATTAATCTATACATTATAACTTTTTTAACCTGTGCCTTGTTTTAAAATTAGAGGGACTCAGGATTATATGTCAAAGTTGTATGCATACGTTTACAAAAGAATATGTATTTCAATAGTCTCAAAACACGTGTGCAACCATACGTACATGGATATCTTAGATGCTACTACTATATTATAATATATTCCCTCCTCTGCATCAATTATACTGTTAAATTCGGATTCAGTGGTTATCATTTAACAGTAAAATCAAAATCGTACTTTAAAAAAAAATTAGTAATTCTCTTCGAGTAGTGGAAAAAACTGTGAACACCAAAAAACTGTTGTCAGCGGTTTTTTCAATGAATAGTAAATGGTATTATTAATGGGCTGGGACCAGTGGTGTGGAGATGTCTCGACGATGTATAAAAAATATCGTTCGTTGAAGACTGAAAAGATCTGACGTGACATGATTATACAAACCAGTGTATATGTTTCTTTGCATGCAAATTAACAAACAACAAATGAACAAAATATATTTATTGTTTAACCAATCTTTTGTTTCATATTCCAGCCTTCACAAGCCACACAATATATTTAGAATTTCTATTTTATTCATTTATTACATTTATAATTTCAACGTTTTGAACCCCGAACCAGAAAGTGAACCGGACTACCGGAGAGGTCACCGGGTCACTGGGTCAACCCGATTCATGCACATATATTATGATCCGGTTTATTATGATCGACATTTCGTTGATTGTATTTGGGCCTAGTAACCTAGACTTGTTGTACGTTATTAATCCAGAAAGATTAACCTTGACGTTTTAAAGATAGCGTTACAGGCCTTCTTTAATTTTAATGGGCCTGTTTAGAGACTTAAGGTAAACGACGCCGTATGTTAAAAGTCGACGAAAAGAAGAGTCAGCGGTGTTTATCCAACGTGGCCGATACCTATTGGTCACGTTCGTCAGAGACTTAATCCTGATTGGTTAAGCATTGCAATGTACACGTAAACCCGACCACGAAGGTCGAATCCTAAAACTCGTTTTTGGAATCGTTCCGCGAAAGAAAGAAAAGTGAGAGATTCGAATCGAAGGACGACACATCTGTGAGATTTCATTGTTAAAAAAATCGAAACGAATCTCAGGTTAGGGGAGTAAGTAACCCTCCAAGGGAGAGATCCGATTCTCTCTCCGTTTCTATGGCGATTCGGTGGCCGGAGCTGTGTATTCTATTGTTCGCTCTCTCTTATGCCATATGCGTTCTTGCCGGGTATGTTTCAATCTTTCGAAGCATATTATTATTAGTTAGTGCGTATAAATTGTGAATGCTTAAAATGGTGTGATCTTCAGGAAGAGTTACTACGATGTGTTGCAAGTGCCGAAAGGTGCATCTGATGAACAGATCAAGAGAGCTTATAGGAAACTCGCTTTAAAGTATCATCCCGATAAGAATCAAGGAAATGAGGAAGCTACTCGCAAATTCGCTGAGATTAACAATGGTGTGTGTGTGTGTTTTTGTCTTGCTGCAACTTCTGATTCTGCTCTCTTTTTTTCATAACCCCGTTTTGAAATTTGACTTATTGTGGTTGATGTAAACAGCTTATGAAGTGTTATCGGATGAGGAGAAGAGGGAGATATATAACAAGTATGGTGAAGAAGGACTTAAACAGTTTGCTGCTAATGGTGGTAGAGGAGGAGGAGGAGGAGGGGGCATGAATATGCAGGACATTTTCAGCTCGTAAGTTATTTGAATCTTATTGGCATTTCATTTTTAACGTACATAATGGTTAATTCAGCTAGAGGTACAAGATTCAGGATCATTAGAATAGAATCATCTATCTTTTTGTGTGATTTTTATGTATGCATAGTGGATACAATTGAATTTTTGGTTATGTTAAGGGAATTTACTGTAGCGTGAATAGTTCCTAATTTTGGATCATTAGTGTTTAAAGGTTGCAGATTGCTAATTTGCAGAGATTATTTGATGTGCTTTATAGGTTTTTTGGTGGAGGTTCGATGGAGGAAGAAGAGAAGGTTGTCAAGGGTGATGATGTTATTGTGGAACTTGAGGCAACTCTAGAAGATTTGTACATGGGAGGCTCTATGAAGGTATGTTAAGCTCCATGTCTGGATGTGATTATCATCACTAATACATATAACTCGTCTGGAAATGGGTACTTAGAAATTAGTGAACATCTTATAGTGTAATTTTAGACATTCTTTACGTTCATGTGATGATTGGTTAAGAGTAGATAGTTTTCTTTACGTAAATGCCAAATTATAGGACTTGCCTTAAGTTCTCAGTGAGGAATTTCCACATTGAACTACAGGTATGGAGGGAAAAGAATGTGATTAAACCAGCTCCTGGAAAGAGAAAGTGTAACTGCAGGAACGAGGTCTACCACAGACAAATTGGTCCTGGAATGTTCCAGCAGATGACAGAGCAGGTACAGGACAGATGTGTTTAAGTTCCACAGATGGTCTTGTTCCTCCTAAAATCTGCTTAACAACGTATCCTCTTGTTTCCCTCAGGTCTGTGACAAATGCCCTAATGTCAAGTACGAAAGGGAGGGATANTGCCAAATTAAAGGACTTGCCTTAAGTTCTCAGTGAGGATGTTCCACATTGAACTATTAGGTATGGAGGGAAAAGAATGTGATTAAACCAGCTCCTGGAAAGAGAAAGTGTAACTGCAGGAACGAGGTTTACCACAGACAAATTGGTCCTGGAATGTTCCAACAGATGACAGAGCAGGTAAAGGACATATCTATTTAAGTTTCACAGATGGTCTTGTTCCTCCTAAAATCTGTTTAACGACGTATCCTCCTTTTCCTCTCAGGTCTGTGACAAATGCCCTAATGTCAAGTACGAAAGGGAGGGATACTTTGTGACAGTTGATATCGAGAAAGGAATGAAAGATGGAGAAGTAAGTCTCAAAATTATACCACCCTTATTGTAAAATCATTTGATACTACATTTCATACTAGCTCTTAAACTCATTTATTTATGAGCTCGTCGACTTCTCCTGTTGTAGTTTCTTAATACCAAATACTTTTCAGGAAGTGTCATTCTATGAAGACGGTGAACCCATTCTCGACGGTGAACCTGGTGACCTTAAGGTTAGGCTCTTCCCTAAATTTCACTATCCTTGATTTCAAGTAAACTTCAAAATCAGAGAGAATAAACCATTGTTGTACATTTGGCAGTTCAAAATCAGAACTGCACCACACGCCCGTTTCAGAAGAGATGGCAACGATCTACACATGACTGTTAACATTACACTGGTAAATAAATTCCATAAATTACTACTGTATCTCTACATCTTAGGCCAACAATTAATTCATTTTCTGATTCTACCAAATATATCTCTTCTTCAGGTTGAGGCGCTAGTTGGTTTTGAGAAATCATTCAAACACTTGGATGATCATGAAGTTGACATCAGTTCCACGGTAACACTAATGTCCTTCTCTATACACGAAAAACACATGAAACCGTGACCATCAGTTATCATCTAATGGGTTATTGTGTGACGACAGGGAATTACAAAGCCTAAGGAAGTGAAGAAGTTTAAAGGAGAAGGAATGCCACTTCATTACAGCACAAAGAAAGGCAACCTCTTTGTCACTTTTGAGGTTTTGTTTCCTTCTTCTCTCACTGACGACCAGAAGAAGAAGATTAAAGAAGTCTTTGCTTAGTGCTCCTCTTTCGCTTTATCTCTCTTTAGAAGTTTGGGGGTTTAAAGAGGAGAACAAGCGATTGCTGGTCCTAATGTAACATGTGACTAGGTTTTAATATAGAAAGAGAAAAAAAATGGGGAGACAAAAACGAAGATGAGAAGGTTTTGATCAATTTGTCATTTTTGTTTGCTTTTGTTAATCATATTAGTGCATATTCATGAATCATCATATATACTTTGGATTAGATTGATGTGAGTCTTTGTCTTCAGACGACATCAATGCTTAAAATACACAAAGCTACACAGCCTTTTTGGACACAACAAAACACAACACAAAGGATCAGTTTAAAAGGTAGATTGATCATAAAATTATACTAGTATCTTTAATATTAATTAGGGGGTGAAGTTAGGTTTGAGTTGTTGTGATGAAACTGAAAGTCCCAACAATATCTAGATTTGTTCCAAGAAACGTGGGAGACTAAACAAGTTTCTTTAGGCGCTTTGTCATCTTCCACGTGTCCTCTTGGTATCTCCTCCACCTAGAAAAAGCTCTTTAAAAGTACTAAAAATTTGGGAAACTTTATAATATAACCCTAAAATTAATTCAGCAAAGATTAACATTCCAGAGAAATAGTAGTAATTTTATTTTCAGAAATTGATACGCGCATCCATTAAGGCGTGTTAATGTTGGTTCACCGTTCACCTGCTTTCTCTACATCTACTACTATTTATTTAACACGTTGAGAGATAGAGACATCTCAGTCTCACAATCAAAGGAGAGATTGATCGGGCGAGGAGACTGAGAAAAAGACCCAAAACGACGGCATCTTATTATTATTTTCATCCAAACTTGCACGTTAACTCCGGTGTTAATACGGTCCGTATACGTATGTATATACGGTCTGTAACATAAAACAAAAAGAAGAAGAAGGTTTTGGTGTTCGTTAATAATTAATGGAAGGTGTTTTCTTAAAAATGTCGGTGCAAGGAGTATCTCCGATGATTCCGGTGGGACCTTCTTTGATACGCGCCATCGGAGGCTCTGTGAAGGAGGAGGACAAATCAACGGCTGGATCTCTACCGCTCAAGAAAACGGTATCGCGTCGTCCTCTTGAGTTTCTTCGAATCATCGGTAAGAGAGCGGAGGAGAAGAAGGGAACGGTTAGAGACGACGGCGCCGTTTTGTTGGAGAAACAGGAGAATACAAGCGTAAACGAAAACTGGGTTTTCAAGATTTTGGAGGTTGGATCAATTTGGAATGGAAAGAGACAACGATCAGGTGGCGGTGGCTGTAACGGTGAAGAAGAAGACAAGGAGGTAGAGGAAGTTGCTGAATCGAAGACGAATAAGGATGATTTATGTGAAGAATGCGATTTCTGCATGATCGATGATGATGATGACGAAAAGGAGTTTGATAGAGAAGAGTTCTCGGAGATGTTAAGTAAAATTCCGGTTAAAGATGCACAGATGTTTGCCAAATTGTCCTTTTTGGGTAATTTGGCTTATTCAATCCCTAAAATCAAGGTTGAAACCTAAATTCTCAATTCTGTGTTTTCTGAATTTGACATTTTTTTTGTGTTTCTCTGACTTTAGTTTTCCATTGTTTGTTACACAGCCTGAGAATCTGTTGAAGTATCAGAAACTGAGATTCGTGACATCCTCCATTGAGAAGAGAACGAGTCTTAATAGAGTTGAGGAGAACAACATCAACAACAATAATGGCGAGGAAGAGGAGGAGGAGGAGGAGAAGAAGCTTATTAACCCAGCTGTTGCTTACAGAGTTGCTGCTTCTGCTGCATCTCGTCTCTTTTCCCATTCTAAGTCTGTGCTTCCTTTTGGATCCTCTAAACGTCATGACAATGAAGCTTCTCTCTTGGCCACTGCTGATTCCGTTACTGCTGTTGTGGCAGCGAAAGAGGAAGTTAAGCAGGCCGTCGCTGATGATCTCAAATCAAATCGTTCACCTCCTTGTGAGTGGTTCGTATGCGATGATGATAAAACTGGCACCAGGTTCTTCTTTATTCAGGTAATGTTGTGATCTTTCATTGGCCAAAAGATGGATAGCTTAAAAAGACTGAAACTCAATATTTTTTACAGGGATCAGATTCACTGGCCTCATGGCAAGCTAATCTTCTGTTCGAGCCAGTTCCATTTGAGGAGCTTGATGTGCTTGTTCACAGAGGCATATACGAAGCTGCAAAAGGCATATACGAACACATGTTACCAGAAGTTCACGCCCACCTTAATTCCCGTGGCAAGAACCGTGCTTTTCTCAGGTTTAGTGGACATTCTTTAGGAGGAAGCTTGTCACTGCTTGTGAACCTCATGCTTCTGATCCGAGGTCAAGTCCCGGCTTCTTCTCTGCTCCCAGTCATCACTTTTGGTTCACCTTGCATCATGTGTGGAGGCGACAGGCTTCTTCAGAAACTTGGTCTCCCTAAGAGTCATCTTCTCGGAATCTCTATGCATAGAGATATTGTTCCCCGAGCATTCTCCTGCAATTACCCTAACCGAGCCGCTAAGCTTCTCAAGGCATTGAATGGAAACTTTCGAAACCATCCTTGTCTGAATAACCAGGTAATATAATATATATGAAGAAAACAAACATCTCAACTTGTCTGCTTCAGATCGTTGTTTCTTCTTGGCTTACACTGTTTGCCTTCTTCTTTATCTGCAGAATTTGCTGTATTCGCCAATGGGGAAGCTTTTAATTCTGCAACCATCCGAGAGATTCTCTCCACCACACCCCCTGCTTCCTCCAGGAAGTGGTCTCTATCTCTTAGCATCTAAGAACACCGACGAAACAGAAAAAAGACTAAGAGCTGCAAAGATTGTCTTTTTTAACTCGCCACACCCCTTAGAGATTCTCAGTGATCGTCGTTCTTACGGGTCAGAAGGAAAAATCAAAAGAAACCATGACATGAGCTCTNACAGAGTTGCTGCTTCTGCTGCATCTCGTCTCTTTTCCCATTCTAAGTCTGTGCTTCCTTTTGGATCCTCTAAACGTCATGACAATGAAGCTTCTTTGTTAGCCACTGCTGATTCGGTTACTGCAGTTGTGGCAGCGAAAGAGGAAGTTAAGCAGGCCGTCGCAGATGATCTCAAATCAAACCGTTCACCTCCTTGTGAGTGGTTCGTATGCGATGATGATAAAACTGGCACCAGGTTCTTCTTTATTCAGGTAATGTTGTGATCTTTGTGTGATCAGAGTCTTTCATTTACCAAAAGATGATAAGACTGAACTCAACAATANAGAACACCGACGAAACAGAAAAAAGACTAAGAGCTGCAAAGATTGTCTTTTTTAACTCGCCACACCCCTTAGAGATTCTCAGTGATCGTCGTTCTTACGGGTCAGAAGGAAAAATCAAAAGAAACCATGACATGAGCTCTTACCTGAAGGCCTTGAGACATGTGATTCGGAAGGAGCTGAAACAGATAAAGGCCGAACGGGATCACTGGCGGCGCAAGTTCTTCATTATAAACATCATATATACTGGGAGAGATTCTTTGAAACTCATAACAAGATTTGTCGCATCAAGAAGTAGTCAACTAGTGATCATCTTCTTTCTCCCTATTAGATTGTTAATTATGAATGTCTATGGTGTTGTCTTTCACCATTCACAAGCACATTTTAGTTTCTTCAAGTGAAAAGCTTAGGCCTATTCTGTAATTGAATCTATCACACATATAGCAAATTCTTTTCTTTCACTGAAATGTGTTTGGAGTCTTCTTGTCCAATTGACATAATCTTACAAAGGGAATGGTGAAGAAACGCAAGAGATTTATTCCATTACAAGGGGCATAAAAAAGGTTATCAGACCTTTGTTTGTAAGAAGATGAGGAAACTAGAGATTCAACTTGCCAGCGAGATACCAAGAATGCATAGCAAGGCTACCAAAGGAGAAGATGTTAGCAAGTGATGATAAGCCGTGAATCATTCCAAACTTCTTGTTCATGGCAGCTAGCTTTGGGATAGTCTTTGCCTTTTCTCTGTTCTTGGACCAGCCAACTTCATCTCCAATGTTGTTTTCCCTCTCTACTTTGTGCCTTTGCTTCATCATCTACACACACCACAAAAGTAAAAGACCAAAATTGGTTCATAAGGATCTCTTCTTGTATATGCAATTAGAGGAGTGTTTTGTGTATCATCATCATCACTTACATCGATGGTCATGGGAGTGAAGATGAACAAATTGGTGAGATTAAAAGCAAAAGCGGAAAGGAGGAACCCTAGCTGATACTTCTCGACAGCAGAAGATGACTTCCATGGATGCAAATAACCAAAAGCAGAGAGTGAAATCGCGCAGCAAGAACCAACCAAAGTGAAGTAAGCTGGAAACATCTTGCTCTGTAGATTACCAAACTGATGCCTCGGCAAATTCCTGATTCAATCAATTAAAATTAAAAAAAAAAACGGAGAATTTGAAGGAGATGAAATCGATTAGAGAAGAAGAAAGGATTTCGTACTTGAACATGATGATTCCACCGATGAAGGTAGCCCAGAGAGCAGCTCCCCAAGCTGTAGAGAAACTGAGTAGATGAGCTAGCTTCAGGAAGATCGATAGCTTCGCTGAATTCTCTCCATTGGAAAGCGATCCGAATGTCTCCGGCGAGAATATCACTCCGACGGCTAAGAACGCCACCGCTACTATAAAACTGGTATACCAACCCATCGCCGATTATGTTTTCCGATCGCTCTTTGTTCGCTGAGGATTAAAAAGACGACGACGCCGACTCGTTTTTTTTTTATTAACGCCAAATAATAATGAGTTTTTAGGTAGGTAGTAATTATCTGCATTGACTAAATTACCCCTTTTGACGTGTACATATCTATCAAGGGAAGAGCCTTTTATTGGCGCAGAGTCTTTTGTAGATGTCAACTCCACTGTAATTTAACTTTCAAGTTTTATTCATGTCATAATAAAATTAACCCTTAGCTTTTAAGTAATTAAATTTACATTACGAGAAAATTAATCATAAGGATAAACCAAAGAAACGTTAAAAACGTTATAAACGCCAAATCTTTCTGAATCCTCCGGATTCTGTGGAAATTAGGAAGCCTTCTATTCGTTGTCAGATTGATGGTTTATAGAAATGCTCGGATGTTCTACAGGAATTGGGGTGGTGGTTTTGCAATGGGGATGATTTGACGATTCTATTGGGAGCCCGGAGTCAGAGACGTGGCCTTACTCCCTTACATGCGGAACTGCAAGCCTTGATCTGGGCCATGGAGTCGTTGTTGGCGGCGAGAGTGGATTGTCAAGCTTTTGAGACGGATTGTGCAGAGTTGATCGCAATGGTGCAGAAGCCCGACTATTGGCCCGCCTTCTCGATTTTATTGGAGGACTTTTCTATTCTCAGATCATCCTTCCCCTCCTTCACTCTGGACAGGATCCCTCGTGAGTCTAACGTGAGAGCAGACTGTTTAGCCCGGTCTTCAAGGACCTTAGATTCATAAATTTCATTTGTAAACTCTTTCCCTCCGGTTTGGGCAACCAATCTCGGAGTTATTTTCTAATTTATTAATGTTTGGTTGAAAAAAAAAAAAACACTATGTCCTCGATTTATTATCACTTTTAAAAATCTTTAACATCCATTTTTTAAAATGATTTTTGTTAAGTCAAAACGGTTTACATTAGTTTTAAAATATTTTCTACATCAAACTTTGATAATAAATTTAACGCTTAGCTAAATGTTAAAAAAAATATATATAATAAGTGAAAACTTGTTAAATCTAGCTATGACACCAAACTCACATACCAAAAAGATGAAATGCTAAATACAATTAGTTTCTGACGTATATTTTAACCACTTTTATAATTACTTAGAAATATATTTAAATTATAAATGTTAAAGTTCGTTTATTTTTAAATTTATATACTAAACTTGAAAAAAAAAATCTCTTTTCAAAACGATTAATTAAGTGATAAAATTATAATACATATAGACATGTTGAACTTACGACACCCAAACTTATGGACCATAAGATGGGACGGGATGTGAAGTTTGGTTTGTTTTAACGTATTTAAATTTTACACTTAAGTTTGGAAATATATTATATATTAAAGAAATGCTAAAGTCCGTTTTTTAAAAAAATTTATATACTAAACTTGAAAAAAATCTCTTTTCAAAACGATTAATTAAAAAATCTTAAGTGATAAATTCATAATACATATAGACATGTTGAACTTAAGACACCAAAACTTACGGACCCGTAAGATGGGACGGGATGTAAAGTTCGGTTTGTTTCAACATATTTAAATTTTACACTTAAGTTTGAAAATATATTATATATTAAAGAAATGCTAAAGTCCGGTTTATTTTTAAATTTATATACTAAACTTGAAAAAATCTCTTTTCAAAACGATTAATTAAAAAATTTTAAGTGATAAATTCATAATATATATAGATATGTTGAACTTAGGACACCAAAACTTACGGTCCGTAAGATGGGACGGGATGTGAAGTTCGGTTTGTTTCAACGTATTTAAATTTTACACTTAAGTTTGAAAATAATTATATATTAAAGAAATGATAAAGTCCGTTTATTTTTAAATTATATACTAAACTTGAAAAAGTCTCTTTTCAAAACGATTAATTAAAAAATCTTAGATGATAAATTTAAAATACATATAGACATGTTGAACTTACGACACCAAAACTTACGGACCCGTAAGATGGGACGGGATGTGAAATCCGGTTTGTCTCAACGTATTTAAATTTTACACTTAAGTTTAAAAATACTATATATTAAAGAAAATCTCTTTTAAAACAATTTATTAAAAATCAACAAAGAAAAATCTTAAGTAATTAATTTTAAATACGTATAAACATGTTGAACCTATAACACCAAAACTTACGGACCCATGGGAAGGGACGGGATGCGAGATTCGATTTGTTTTCAACATATCTTTATAAATTAATCACTTAAATTTGAAAACATGTTTTTATTCAAAAGAAGCTCTTTCTAAAAACGGTTTCTTAGAAAATGGTTGAAAAACTATATAAATTTAGTTTTAATTAAAAATCAAAATCAATTCTTAATTTGAGAAAGAGGTAAAAAAAAGTGTATACCTACAAACCTCCTAGAAGATAGCCGAACCGTACCGGTGACGTAATTGCTCAAGAACCTCTACACCAAAACTGAAGCCACCAAACTGGAAAAAAGGAAAGTTGAGTCTCACTAACTGCTCATCAAGGAATGAGTAAGATAATAATTAAAAGAAAAAGAAGAGAGAGACATATAACCTGAGAGCATATATAGGCCATAGCATTGTAGAGATGGGATGATCATCATCGGCTTATATGTTGGGGCTTGCAAAATGGCTTTCTTTAGCTCAGTGGACACTCGTTCATCTGGATTCACAAATCGATACATGAAGAAGCTGTACCATCCACAAAATACACATATCAACACAAAAAAAAAAAATCGTCTAACTAAAACCATTAAAGACTCATATGCATTAATGCATATTCCCACATTACAAAGCCTGAGACTACCATTAGTAAAGGAAAAGATTAGAGAGGTAAACTTACGAGTAAGGTTCTCAGTGTGTCATCATGCATGATGCATCTCACCAGCATTGACAATAAACTCTACACATACATGCATACACACACAAACAAAATCAATCCAGCAGATGGAAGCAGCCGGTAAGTCATAACTCGAAATTGTACATAGAAAACAAACAACAAAAGATTCACCAAACCAAGACCAATCCAGCAGAAGTTGTCGACCTAATAATATAAACATAAACTAAATCCACCCATGGTTTGTATTCAAATCACCATTCTGTTTCTTAGAAGAGCGTATTTAAAATATAAAAAAGAGTAAAATCACTAACCCGGTGTGATGACTCGGCAGATGGATGGAGATCATTACAGAGATCGATCTGATCATCAGTGATCGGCTTTTCTTTTCATATATACTTCAATGATTGATGTCTACTTTGGATTGGATAGAGACGGAGAATTCCGATGATCATCATCAGGTACATACTCTTTAAAAAATATAGATGAAAAACTTATTTTTGGTTTAGGGTTTTGAAGAAGAAGGGAGAAACACAGAGTTTTTTTTATTCCATTCTCTCTCAAGAAAAGGGAGAATGAATAAGAAGCGTTGTTGGGAGAGAGAGAGCAATTACAAAATTAAGAGTTTCAAAAGAAAAGGGAATTGATATTAATCACAACGGTCATAACTTATTTCAAGGAAATTAAAGAGATTTCGCTTCTTGTTATTTCCTTTTTTCTTATTTATGTAATTTATATACACCATCACAACGGTAACAAGATATAATTACTGTATTACTGTCTTGTTACCGTTTGGTAACAGTAATATATTTTGCTCACTAGGAGAGAGAGAGATAATATGATGAGTTTAATACACTACTAATTAATTAAGACCATCTTTAGTGGGCGATACTCTTACAAATTCTCTTAATAAAAAATAATAAAAGGAAGAGAAAAGAAAAAAATAGGAAAACAGTTTCTTCCCATGGTAACTTAAGAAGTGATTCTCATATCACATATGACAGGTGTTGTTTGCTCAATAAGAAAAATGTTATTTCCTTTTTTCTTATTTATGTAATTTATATACACCATCACAACGGTAACAAGATATAATTACTGTATTACTGTCTTGTTACCGTTTGGTAACAGTAATATATTTTGCTCACTAGGAGAGAGAGAGATAATATGATGAGTTTAATACACTACTAATTAATTAAGACCATCTTTAGTGGGCGATACTCTTACAAATTCTCTTAATAAAAAATAATAAAAGGAAGAGAAAAGAAAAAAAATAGGAAAACAGTTTCTTCCCATGGTAATTTAAGAAGTGATTCTCATATCACATATGACAGGTGTTGTTTGCTCAATAAGAAAAATGCTATTTCCTTTTTTCTTATTTATGTAATTTATATACACCATCACAACGGTAACAAGATATAATTACTGTATTACTGTCTTGTTACCGTTTGGTAACAGTAATATATTTTGCTCACTAGGAGAGAGAGAGATAATATGATGAGTTTAATACACTACTAATTAATTAAGACCATCTTTAGTGGGCGATACTCTTACAAATTCTCTTAATAAAAAATAATAAAAGGAAGAGAGAAGAAAAAAAATAGGAAAACAGTTTCTTCCCATGGTAACTTGAGAAGCGATTCTCATATCACATATGACAGGTGTTGTTTGCTCAATGGAACAACTATTAAAAAATAAATAAATAATAATGATTTGTTAAAAAAAAAAAAAATCAATGGAAAAACTATTAAAAAATAAATAAATAATAATGATTTGTTAAAAAAAAAAAAATTTAATCTTTTTGAGAAATGTTCGGCCGTTATTCCACTAATGATGCCCTAAGGTGAAGCTGTCTGCTTATAATGTGCACGAAAGAGCTCACTAAGCGTTTCCAAGACTTAAGGTTCATTATCCAAAGTTTACGTCCTTTTTGAAAAACAGAATAAATAATCTTCCTTTGGCTGTAAACAGTAGGCCTAATAAACAGAATGGATCAGGAACAGTAAATATTGTTAGTTAGAAGATTTTAATTAATTCATGATCATGTAAATTGTTATAAGAAAACGATACTTTTGTTTTTTTTCAAAACTTATGACAATCCACGCCGTGGAACATTAGTTGTAAGCCCTTGTAAGTAGATGCTACGGAAAAAGAAAAATTATTAAAATTTTAAATCGATGTGATCCGATGTTAAAAAATGTGATTAGCTATAAAATAAATTTGGGCCTCCATTTGATCTAATGGGCTTCTTCTGTATTCGGCCTTTTATTACTTCTGTTTTTATAGCTGTTCTTCATGAGATTGTTGACTTTTCACATTGGGGCCTCTGTGAACACTCCTGTAATTTTTAACGTAGGTGCGTCAAATTCATTCACAAACCGAGAGAGACTCAAATTTCACAGCGGTAAAATAATATAGACGTTAGAAACAAAATAGCCGTTTGGGCCTATTGCGAACGTTTTACTGTTAACTGTTTTTACTGTTAAGTGTCAAGTCACTGACATCAAACGGTAATATATTTGAGACTCAAATTTCACAACGGTAACAAATATAGACATTAGAAAAATAGCCGTTTAGGCCTATTGTGAACGTTCTTTTATTGGGATATGTATAATTATTCACTTTTACTGTAGGTGTCAAGTCACTTGCAAACGGTAACATATATTGAGACTCACATATATTACAACGGTAACAAATATAGACGTTAGTAAAAAAAAAGTAGCCGTTGAAAGAACCAAAGCCAAGCTGCCTATATAAGTGAGTCGTGCCCATAAACTTACTTCACAAAATTATTTCTTCTTGTTCTCTTACTTCTTCTGTATTATCGCTTTACCATTCTCGTAGACAAACAAAAGCTTCTCATTTTTTCATTGGTTAAAGAAATAGAAAGAGAGAGTCAAACTCTGCTTCAAGATATGGTAAGAGTTATTAGATGTTTTCTCTATTTTTATATGAACCATGTAATAATCTCAAAGCATTTGTTATTTAATGTTTCTATGAACCATGTATTATTAAAACGTGCTCTCTTTTTTCACACTAAAACATGACTAGTTTCAATTCTATGCATCATAAAAGTTTTGTCTAAACTCATTGTCTTCCTCTGTTTTTTCTTTTTGCAGGTTCTCTGCAAGGATATAGCCAGAACTCAAAGGCTCGTCATATATACCAACTGCAACAAACGCTGGAGAAAAGAAAAAACAGAGAATGAAAAAAAAGTGCAGATAAATTTCTGGCGTGATACGCATCGTCGTAATCAAGAACCAAAGGTGAATTAAATTAGTAAGTTGATGTTTTGTCCCTTTATTTTGTTTGTATTTTATTAAAGCCTATTGTCCGGTTATTTGTTGATATTGAAAACTGGGTTCATAATGAAAAAAAATAGATAGTTTGAAGTCTTTGAAAATTTTCTGACGTCTAAATACAATTACAATTTACAGGTAAGGAGACGAGAAGAAACAGAGAAAACATTTCACAGCCGGATAAAATTCCATTCTAGCTGTGACTGACTAGGCCAGATTCACCGCCATTATCCTCAGTTATTATATGTATAGATGTTCAAAGGTAAATTTTATCTCTCTTATTATTGCTTTGATACACTCGTGATCTCCTTTTGAAATATTCTTAAGGTCGTTTATTTTTTTGTGATATTTTTTTAAAACTCTACGATCCCAAGCTTGTGGTTAAAATTGATCCCAATTGGGGAAGAAGGTTCCCAAAATATGTTACGGTACGGATTTAAACAGCTTTTTGGTTTTTTTACGTTGAAACATATAATGACAGTTTCTCCGACAAATTATTCTAGCAGGTTTCTTGTTAAGAAAGATAATTTTGACTCGGACCCGGCTCGCAAGTGGCAGAGACACCTCAAACATTCAACATTGAACACTTAATTTTTTGGTTCATGTACAAAGGAAGTTGTCCCATTTTTGGACCTTCTTTGAATAATTTATTTCTGAAGCATTTAAAAGGTCCCCTGGTTCACCTTAGCCATGGTAGTAACAACAACAATCTCATCGTTATGAGTAAAAATCTAAATATACACGATTCATAAAATTTTGGACACTCCTATTTCCTCTGTTTCAAAATATAGAATGTTCTACTTAACTAATAATGTATCTACTTTTTAAAAGTTCAACCAATCATAAATAAGACAAGATAATATAAACATAAACAAGAAAACATTTATATCATGAGAATTCATTGACTATTAAAATAAAAAATGGGACTGTGAATAGTAATAATATTAAACTATCTCTATTAACATTTCAAAGATTTAATTAATTCATGATCATGTAAATTATTAATAAGAGAAAACGATACTTTTGTGTTTTTTTCAAAACTTATGCACGCCGTGGAACATTAGTTGTAAGTAGATGCTACGGAATCATCTTTTTACAGTACTACTAGTAGTAGTCCATAGTACTAAGTATAGTAGTATTAGATAGATATTATTTTTGGCTGAAAACGTATAATCGTCACTGTTCGAAACATCATGTTTTTGGCCATCAGGCCATACCATTTTTTAAAAAAATGCCGTTCTCAAATCACATTTTAAATATTCAAGATGGTATTCAAATACGTACTCAGTAGTGGTTGTTGCCTGTTGGATGGACTATGACAGGTTCCAACATCTTTTGCTTGTAAGTTGTAACTTGTAAGGTACAATTGAGTTCTGAAAACTCGATCTAATTTCTGTCCTCCACTAAAAACTAAACATTATATATTTTGTAGGATATAATACGAGCTTTGTTTTTGTTGGCTCGAGATGCGAAAACTTATCATGGAAAAATAAAAATAAAACCCCATCTGTGTTCTTCTGACCAAAGTCGAGTACCTTACTGTCCTTTATGTTATTCTTACTTTTTCCATCTACTGCTGTATTTAAAAATATCTGTTTACACACAAAATTCAAATACGATATATATAATAGTATTATTATTAGTACAAAAGATTTAAAATATAAGTGTAATAAGTAGACATGATAAGCCTCACATGGATTACACACTGACATCATCATATACAGATACCTGGCCACGACTGATCCTCTTTCCAATGTCTCCAACATCCTATACATCACGTGCTCTTTTTTATTTTTTATCTTTTACTCCCTCAACTTTATTATTTTTCCCATCATGTATATCTTTCTTTAGCTCGACCACATTCGCCCAACCCAAGCTAATAATTTTATTTCGTAAGTTAATTTATCAAATCCTGCTCTCTCGTACAGCAAGAGTACATACATATATATACTTTACAGATTTGTTCCCAAAAAATAAAATAAAACTCTTTCACTTTTACATATTACAACACCAAATATGTACATGGACTTCTTATAGTCAAAATAAGTATTCTATATATATATATATACAAGACCAAGAGACTGATGGTGATGTTAATTTAATGTGAGTAGGTTGCATAGTATTCCCTGTTGCATTTCTTGGATAAAACAAAAAATACTAATATGTAATTCCTTCCCTCTGCCTGTGGTGTTCAAAATAATTGCATAGTTGTAGTAAGATTTTTTATAAATTTCGCTCCTATTTTTAAATTTTTAGTATGGAATAGTAGAATGCTTGACCAAAAACCTAACTAAAACTTCGAAACTTGGTCAAGATTCTGAGAATTAAATCCACCAGTTGACAAACGAATAAAAATCTACCAAATTATAAAAAATACAACATCATGTTTTTTTAAAGAAATTAATCTTACCGATTAATCCGTTACCAATGCCATTAAATGGCAGCCAAACTTTGTAGATAGGATTCGTCTAACTAATATAATTTCTCGTGTCAGACTCGTTTATCCATTTTAATCGTACAAATCTAAGAGTATCACCCGGTTTCAAATAGTATTAAATTATCCGATCTGTATTCATATGGTATGTGTCACACTTGCAATGGAAAACTTGGTCCTAATTTTAACCTCACACTACTTTGATTTTATATTCGACAAGTAAAGCATTTTTTCCGCACAGAAATAAATAAAAGAGAAGATATTGGAGAAATTAAAAAAGAGACGAATATTTTAAAGTGACATTAAAAAAAAAAAAATCGTAAAGTGGAATTTTTTAAAAATCTTACATATATATACAATCAAAAAAATTCTCCCGGTTAACAACTGATTGCATCGTATTTAATTGGAATCGGTTGGTTAAAACCGGTTCGAGATAACAAACTCCCCACAGCCGCAAGATCTCGGCAGAAAACTCCTTGATACGCGTTTGAATTTCCCGGTTTAATTTCTGCAAAACCGGTTTTCTTAATTGAACCGGATTTTTCAACCGGCTCGTGTTCTTCAACCGTTTTCGTTGACGTTTGGGTTTGAGTCAACGCAACCATCTTCGTCCTCTGTTCCTCCTCTGCTATCGCCGCCGTCAAAAATGAGTAACCTCTCTGAATCAATCGGTAAAGCAACAAAGAAGACATCTTTGCTCGATCTTTAACGCAACTAATCTCGTTCTGGTCGAAGAAATCGCAACGTTCGATGAATGCTAAAGCCTTGTCAGGTTTATGCCTGAGACAGAGCAAGAGGTTGGCTCGATCAAGCTCCGATCTGGTACAGCCGCGTCTAACTCCGATCAATCCGTAATAATCGACGTTTCCGATTTCACCGTTGGCGATTTTGGCTTTGAGTTTCTTCGATTTCGTAGTCAACACGCATAGTTTCCCAGGGATCTCTCTGTATTTCACATTGTGTCGTTTCCACGGTGGTCCGGGAAGTTTCCGGTCACGTAAGATAGTGTTGTAGAGTATCTTCAAGTGCTCTAAGTCGTGTAGTGAATCTGGAAGACACCGAACTGTCTCCAAAAGAGCGGCTCTTGTCTCCAACGCGTGGATGCACGACGGCTCCAGAGCTAAGGTTTTGTTACAATCCGCGATGGCTTCCGCGATTTTTCCGGCGGATTTATAAGCGGCGGCGCGGTGCATATAGCAGTCGGCGAGGAATCCTTGCGGCGCAGGACGACGACGACCGTCGATGATTTTGGAGAAGTGACGTATCGAGTCGGAGAAAAGTCCGGCGTCAAAAGCGGCGAACCCGGCGGCGCGACGACGGAGGAGATTTTTTGTGTGGGCGAGAAGGTTAGTGACGGTCTCGCATTCGGAGAGTTTGCGTGGAGGGTAAGCATAAGAGGACGACGATGGTGATTCGGAGAGGAGGATAGAGACGCTATCATCGGACCAGCTAACACTCTGACGGCGGAACTCGGCGGTTGCTAGACGTTTCCCGGTTTGAAGAAGAACCATTGCGTCCTCCATTAATCCTAGGTGGCAACAAGCTTGTCCTAACACAACGTATCTGCAAATTCCAACAAAATTAATTAATTAATTACAATTTCAATCAAAACTGTAATCTTTCTAAAAATAAAAAGTTACTGAAAAAGGAAAGTAAATTAATTTACCTCCATTGTTTATCTTTATCGCGGTTTTTAGAAATCCCAGCCATGAGTTTCTTTTTCAAGTCAGAAACAGAGAAACACTTAAAGGAGGAGTCACGGCGAGGAGGTGAGTCGGAGAGAAGTTTCCGGGAGAGCTGAGAGGAGGAGGAGGAGGAGGAGGAGGAGGAGGATTCA
>NC_025689.1:34436325-34467185 GCF_000633955.1 Camelina sativa | reverse complement strand
AGGAGGAGGAGGAGGAGGAGGAGGAGGAGGAGGAAGAGGAAGAGCCGTCGTATGATCCATCAGATTCCTCGTTGTTGTTCATCATGGCTAGCTTGAGGCTTGGAATATAATCTTGAAGCATATCAACAACATCCTTGAAGCGACGAAGAAAAAGCAAAGATCTAGCTTTAAGCTCTAACGCGATTTCAGAACGCGGCGATATCGATAACGCAGCGTCTAGTAAATGAAGGGCTGAAGCAACGTCGTTTTGCTCCTCACTCTCTATTAAAGACCTTGCGTCCTTAATGTACTTATCAACTAGCTGCAAGATTTTTTTGAAAACAAAAAAAAAAAGTTTTAAGTCTCTTTTGAATGAATGAATGATCGATCTAGAAGAAAGATCAAGTGATTTGGAGGGTTTTGTTTTACCTTCTTGTGAGTGAACCACCAATGCTTCTTCTCGCCGTTGAGTTCAGAATAAACCGCCATTGTTGCAAAGGGACTAGAATGTTAACTTTTTATGTGTTTCACTCTTTCCCCCAAAATTCTTTGCTTCTTCTCCTCCAAGATTTGAGAGAAGAAAGAGAGCAAAGTGTTTTATAAAGACAGAGAGAGAGAGAGAGAGATATGGAAACAGAGCAGTATAGGAAAGAAAGAGAGAGAGAGAGGGAGCGATGACAGCTTTGACCTGAGAGAAAAGTTTTGATCCTTCAACATAATAGCTGGCACCACTTCTGCTTTTATATTTATTCTCTGTTTTATTTGATATATATTCTCTTGCCTAATAAAAACCCTTTTTTAAGTTTTTTATCTATCAATCCCGTGTCTTAGAATCATATCTCTTCTAATTACTCGTTATCTTATTATGGCTAATCCTCGTGTTTATCTCCGAATCTCTTGTAATTACTCTTCATGATGAATATACTTTTTCTAAATATATACACTTGTAATCCTATTTCTCAATGTAGGCTGAACGCTGAGTTATATCTACTGAGTAACCTCAATCAAGGTTTTGGATTTGTAGATTTATACTAAATCTCAATCAGTATAGTAATTTGTGTCATGTTAACATCAAGTTTTTCTAAAAATATATATATATAAAGTGAGATATTTTTACCGATAAAACAAAGATTACGGAGAACTTTAACAACATTTGATTAAAATAGTAAACTCTGTGATTTATATATATATACATCATTGTGATTTTGTCATATTCTGAAATCGTCATTGCGTGACGAATGATTGCATTATTTTATCACCCATCTCTTGGGTAATCATGTTCAATTATTTCTTACTATATACCTTAGCTTTTATTTTCTTCATTAGGTTCTATAGCTATTATTCTTTGCCAAAAAAATGAAAAAATTAGAATGATTATAATTAGATGTTTGGCCATGCCAAGAATTCCATAGTCGTGATGAATTTTACACACGAGTTTCAATTATTTCTAAAGATATACAAGATGGATATTTTAGCTTTTTCCAATCTTATACCGTCGTGATATTACGTAACTAATTTAATCGGGTCACGTCTTGTGTGATTAATGTTTCACAGAAAATAGCATGCCATTGCAAAGCATGTAGTAGAATTTAGTATGGTCTCAAATAAATGCAATGTCAGTCAAGTCAAGATGTATAGCAAGGTCTGAATTTAAAAAAAAAAAAAATAATAATAATAATAATAAGGTAAATATCCAACCTTTAATTTCATAGGATTCTTTGAATAAACAAAAAAAAAATATATAGCAAGGGACGGTTAGCCATTATGATTGGGAACTGAATATAACAGCAGCAATAATAATAATAATGCAACTCAGAAAAAAAAATGATTATATTATAGGTACAACTTCCTTCTACATTTTTTTTTTTTTGGACTTATAGGCAATGTATGTGTGTATTGGCTCCAATTTATTAGCCTTATATATAGTTAGTTAATCATTCGGAATTATAATATCGACCTTTCATTATGTATTTCATTTTTCTATTCACACTTATATAAAGAAACAAACAAATAAAGTTTTTTTAAATACAGTTTTCCCTCAAAATCATATATTTTCCTAATAAATACAGAAATTATAATAAACTTATATGATTTTTTATATATAATAGATGATTTTGTATATGTTTAGAAACCCAAGTTCTACTTGTTTGCATATAATATGATCTCTTGTTTTTGAATTTTCGTACGAAATTGAACTAGTTGAGAAGTAGAGATAAATGTCAGATGAGAATTATGTGTAGTAGTAATAATACTATATACTATAAAAGATCGTCTAAGCATATTAAATAGATGCTAATTGGATGATACGACACACGGTGCCATTGGTTGGGACAACTGTGCCAGGATGGCTTTGGGTTAACAAACGCTAGAAAGACGATTACGTGTTAATTTTTGGTAGTTAACTAGTGTAAGTTAAAAAAGTGTGGGTCTACTTAAAGGGCTACTGTCCCCATTCTATAAACATGTTAGCATCTTAAGTGTCATACATACCATGACGGCGTATATATACCATACTTAACGATACTGTTTATTTTAAAATACATTTCGCATATATGAATATATGATAGTAGTATAACATGTACCTACCCTCTCATGTTTTCATATATACACGTTAGTATATTCTGCTATCTGTAGTCATATATACAAGTATCTGTATTAAGAGCCAAAAATAAGATTTATATATGAAACTTTCGACATTGCAGGACGTATGATTGCATTGTCTATGTTATATGACTCTATCTCTATGGTGACTTTTACCGAGACATGGGTTTTATATAGAACCAAATGAGTGTCAAAGTTTGGCGCAAACATTAAGATAAGAATCTAGTATTATCAAAAAACTCATCCACTAGTTGTATAGTTTTTAAACGTCATTACTAATTTGAAATATATGACTTCGAGTAGAAAATAGAGAATATTGCGTTGGGAGATTAAACCAATCATCTAGTTTTGCTCAAATTCATACGATAGAGACCTCTTTTGGATCCAAAAGCTTTGGGTTTTGAACAAAAACTGAAACCAATCAAATAAAAAGTCAGATAGATCAGAGGAAGGCACGTGTTCTTGGCTTAGATATCACGTGGGAATGAGTGATCCATGTGCTTCCCTTTATCCCAAAAACCAACTTAATACTACGGACTTCTTTGTGAATTTTATCTCTTCTTTTTCACCACGACGATCAGTAGTCAAAAATTTAACCGAGAGCCGATCTTTATATTTTGGATTTTCCCATTCGAGCAGAAACTTAAAAAAATCAAATTATTCGTTTGGTCACATCTTCATATGTTCATATATTCTATGGGAAAGAGAACCAGTCTCTAGCTCGGCTGTGCTTTGCTGAAAAGTGGCGAATAATAAAAAAAAAGAAACAGCAAGATTTGTAACAAAGTATCGATCCAAAGAATATTTTTTAATAGAAAATAATGCCTTTCAAAAACTGTTTATTGTTTTTAACTTTGGGTCACGTGGAAAAGAATCAATCCAAAGGATAAATTCTGAAAAAGATGTAATAAAAAAGGGAAAGTTGCACCCTAATGAATATTTTGTTAAAGAAAAAAAAAATTGTTAAAAACCATACATATTCCATAGACAGTAGTAATACTTGAGTCGTCACAAAATCTAATCTATTAGCCTTATTGTGTTGCGACTTGAGCGTTTCAAAACGGCTGAGATCAATTAAGGTGATTGGTGGGCTACTCAAAAATGCATGTGTTTTTCTCTTTTGTTCTCTCAATTTTGTTGTGAACTATTATTGTTGTCCACTCTCTATTTTTAGTGAAAATAAGTTCATGGTTATCCACAGATTTGTTTGTGTTCATTTTCACAATACCTATAAAGAAGGAAAACAGACATAATGATAAGTTCACAAAGAGACATAACACATGTAAAACAACAATACATACGGTACCACTCATGATTATGGTACATCTAAGTGTCAAATTGATTGGTCTTCAGGGTAGGACATTGTGATTGTTAAATGTCAAACTCGGTTCACATGGGGTTCTTCTCCTACATACATTATTAAAGTAGAGGTCTTCTTCATCTCTCGAATTTTCAACAAAAGCTAAGAGACAGCCATTGCTAAAGCCCCACACAGTTGTACAGTCATGCCACTAGGGTCTACCAACTGCTCGAGGAGATGCAAGAAAAGGGACATCCTCCG
The DNA here is from genome assembly GCF_000633955.1 of Camelina sativa. Classification (NCBI taxonomy): domain Eukaryota; kingdom Viridiplantae; phylum Streptophyta; class Magnoliopsida; order Brassicales; family Brassicaceae; genus Camelina; species Camelina sativa. The sequence continues at coordinate 34,463,044 of NC_025689.1, read as the reverse complement.
GATGGTAAAACGTACAATGCGCTGATCAAACTGATGGCTAACCAGAAAATGCCGGAACATGCCACTAGGGTCTACGACAAGATGATCCAGAACGAGATTGAGCCATCAATACACACGTTCAATATGATAATGAAATCTTACTTCGTGGCGAGAAACTACGAGATGGGGAGAGCTGTTTGGGACGAGATGATTAAGAAAGGGATTTGTCCTGACGATAACTCTTACACGGTTTTGATCAGAGGGCTTATAGGTGAAGGGAAGTCCAGAGAGGCATGTAGATACTTAGAGGAGATGCTTGACAAAGGAATGAAAACCCCTGTGATTGATTATAACAAGTTTGCTGCTGATTTCTACAGAGGAGGACAACCGGAGATATTTGAAGAATTGGCGCAGAGAGCTAAGTTCTCTGGTAAGTTTGCTGCAGCAGAGATCTTTGCAAGGTGGGCTCAGATGACAAGAAGGAAATTCAAACAGAGATACATGGAAGATTGATAACTTGGGGGCGCTTGACTGGATATTACAGCTCACTGGCTCGGAGAAAGCTTGTTGTAAGCTCATCTGCAAGTTTTTGTAAGCTCATCTGCAAGTTTTTGTGCGAGAAATCTTGCTTCAATCAAGAAAATGACTGCACTTGCACAGCTTGGACTTAACTGATCACATTTGGGTGTTGCTTCGCGCCAGCAGTTGAGGTTCTAATGGCACAACGGGGATTAAACTATTGGGTAGTTGAATAGAGTGTCAAACATGTCTTTGCTCTTTGTATTGTAACATCTGAGTGAACAACACAACTCGTTTATTTTTGGTGAAGGTGAAACGATTTGCTTAAAATTAATAATCAATTCACAGATTTGATTCGATTTGGAAGAAAATATTAGTGACACTTGTCGTGCCCTCTTATGAAATAAAGCATTCACAATGCATTCCGGACGAGAGAGAAGAGTTCAAAACCTCTGCAAACCATTAGAACACACAAACAAAGATGTAACATCAATGTTTTCATAAGACAAACAAACACACAAAGGCATTAGACAAAGAAGAAGATGAGGATCATCTAGAAGTTAAAAAGATGGACAGGAAAACAAAGGGATCAGTTATTATGGACATCATCAAGGCAGGCAGGCATGGAGAAGCAAGAAGAGTATGTTATTGGGGGGGGGGAGTCAACAAGGTTCTTCTGAGCTTCTTCTTAGGGTCTGGAGAGTCTGGGGGATAGGCTTTCCCTCAACTGATAGGCAATTCCAAAACACATTGAAATTTCTCCGTTTGAGCGAAGGGTAAAAGAGGATAGGGTTGTCATTTGTGATTAACATTATCGTTGATGATATTCCAGTATTTACAAATGCCCAACTCCCCATGCCATTGAAAAGAGCCGCACGTCTGGAATGATCGAGTCCTAACGGCGACTCTGAAACCATAACAATAGGAGATTCAAGATACACAACAACAACAACAACAGCACATAATATAATAAACAAGTTAATAAACCATACCATTTGGTATGCGATTGAGCTCGATTCCGGCGGGGTGAAATACATGATCCTGGATCTCCTGATTCGTAGCATTAATATAAGCATTGATTGAGACCGTACCACGATGTCCCATTACCGCAAGCGCAATTTTGATGTTCCTCGAAACATCAGCAGCACTGAGACCTTCAGGGATCTTGTAGACCTCCACGTCCCAGAAGACACCTGCCTCTTTAAGGAGTTTTTTTTTTCACAATAAAAGCAAATTACGACTCAGAAGATGATAGTATTTGCAATTGCAAAAAAAATTACAAAAGATACGAAAATCTTACCGACGTATCCGCTACTAGCCATGGTTTTGAAGGACTGATCGAGACATTTGGAGAGAAAGGGGCGTAACAATGGCAGACGAGAGTTGAGCAAAGGCTTAAAGCTACGGCATTGACTTATGAACATGGTGTTTTGACGACGGTGAAAGATCCGCCGGAACAAAGGAAGACGACAGAGAGAGAAGCTGCTGTTGCCGCTGTGGGGTTTTCTAATAGCCACCACCATTGACGACAGAGTAAAAACTAAAAAGCAACAGTCCTCCTTTAAACGGGCTATCATGTCCATTTCTTTCTTAAATGGGCCTTCTTTTAGACCCTATAAGGTGAAAATGATTGGCTTAAAAAATAACAATTCACAGATTTGCCAATGTGTTTGATTTGGAACCGGAGGTTTCATAACCGGTTTGATGAAAGTAAGCATTCTTCTCTGAGAAAGTGAAGAAATGCAATTAGGACGAAAGAAGAGTTTAAAAACCTCTGCAAAACATTTGAACACCAAAAAAAGTGTTACCAGAAGGAAGATAAGATTGACAGAAAACAAAGGATCATTTATTATATAGCATCCATCATCATTGAGATCCAGAGATACATTGAAGATTGATGACTTGGGGATCTTAACTGGATCTTTCAACTCATTAGTAAATTGTTCTACTTGAGCTCATCTGCAAATTCTTGGTTTTTTGAGGTTCTAATGGCTCAATGATAACCCGTTGAGAAGCATCAGGAAGCCAATATACGAATGGGATATAACACAAGCTGTTTTATAACATTCAACACAACATCTATGGTTCCTTATAAAGTCCTAGCCTCAAAACATGTCTCTGCTCTTTGTACAAACACAAGACATAAGAGACACAGAAGATGAAGAAGTAGGCTCAAGTGCAGAGAAAGAAAAACAAAGACATCTTTTATGGTTTGGTATCTTGGTAACATGTAACTAGGGTCAAAGATGATGGCTGCATTTAGCATTTGGCAAACACAATATAATGAAATTTTCAACTCTCAAAAACAGAGAGAAACTGAATCAGAATAATTGCAAGTTGGAGAGTGAAAAGAACTTAACGAGAGAGAATAAAGAGCTTTCTTCCTTGATCTATGGACTTTTGCTAGCTTCAGCGTCCTTGTTTCTCCAGGGATTAAGAGCTTCTCTCATGGCTTGAGCTTCAGGTGAATGTTCCCAGGCCCGTTTCTCTGCTTCTATTACAGTAACCTTGTCGTCTGCAAGTTTTCGTAACAAAACAATTTCATCAAAATCTCTCAGAGAAAAAAACCCCAAACCAGTCTAGTGTAGAAACTATACAAGAAAGTAAGAATCTTCAACATCAAACTTGAGATTAAGCTTAAAACTCCACAGAGATTCCAAAATCGATGAAATTAAACTATTCACAGAAACAATTGCAATCAATTGTTGCTAATTCGGAAGAAAAAAACCTAAATTCCCAAAATCTTAGTGATTAAAATTAAAAGCGAGAAGGAATTGAAAAGATGAGAATTTTTTACAGAAACCAGTCTTGATCATGAAGAACTCCATGCCTCCTCCTATAATAGCCGATCCAATCGCGATCTTCAAATACCAATCCAAAAATTTCGTCTTCATCATCGTCTCCTCCCTTTCTCAGATACCTACCCGATGAAGAATTCAAAATCTCCAGATGAACATAAGAGTTACAATTTCTCAAATACTTTCCCGATGAAGCAAAGCTTCGAGGATTTTTTAATTTTTGCCCGGAAGGGTTTTAGTTCATCACTGTGTTCGTAAATTGATTTCTTCTACATTTACTCAAAACAGCGTATTAAAAAGGGAATATTAAAACGCTGTCGTTCGTGCTTTGGTTCGACTTGTCGGTTTGGGAAAACCAAGTCAAGACAAAAAAATTTATAAATTTAAAGTGGCGATTCAAGTTAAGAAGAACAAGAAGCGGGAAAACGAAATCAGGGGACGCACGTGGCACGTTTACATTGGATTAATCCATATTAATGGATTGTAGTCCTGCGCGCAGAGGATCTACAAAACAGGTTTACTGGGGGTGGGGGCTAGGGTTTGAAAGATTACAAGGGAGGTGGTCTCTACTCTCTCTAGGGTTTGCTAAAAGTATGGATCGGATCAGTAATCTTCCAGACGAGATTATTTGCCACATCGGATCCTTTCTCTCGGCGAAGGAGGCAGCGTTCACCACGGTTCTCTCTAAGCGATGGCATAACCTGTTTACCATCGTACAAGATCTTCATTTTGATGGTTCTGTAAAGGATGGAGAAACTCTTACGGTTTTTTTGGACAGAGTATTAGCTTCCACCCACTTCTCGTGTTAACAAGTTCTCTCTAAACTGGTGGTTTGATGAGGATACCGAGCCTGCTCAGTACGATCATATCAACCGTTGTCTACGTCATGTGCTCAAGCGTGGTGTCACGGTTCTTAAACTTTCGATAAATGGCGAAGAAGGTTATGCACTGCCTTTTGAAGTTTTCACTTGCGAGACAGTTACTGATCTGTCACTAGGGTGTGGTTTCGCTATTGACATTCTCCCTGAGAATGCTCTTCTTCCAGCGCTCAAGACTCTCTCTCTTTCTTACGTTCGGTTCCATGAGTTTGGTCGTTGTGCGTTCAAAACGCTTCTTGCTGCGTCTCCTTTGCTCGAGGAATTAACCATACGTGGTGTCAACTGGGAACTTTGGAAATGGTCCCGCACTGTGTCTAGTTCGAGCCTTAAGAGACTTACTATAATGCGTAAAGTGTGGGATTCTTTTGATGACTCTGATTTCAAGAGTATTAGTTTCGATACCCCCGGTCTTGCCTACTTGTATTACTCTGATTATGTTCCAAAAGAGTATCTTAATGTTAATCTAGACTCCCTTGTTGAAGCTACTCTCTATCTTTGTCCGGAAGAAAATTATATGTGGGGGAAAGGTGATGAAAGGCGCTTCCATCCAATGAATCTGCTCAATGGGCTCAAAAATGTCCAGACTCTCAACTTGTACACCATTATGACTGCAAAGGTAAGTGTCCTCTATTGATTTATTTCTATTCAAAATCTTACAACAACTTTAAAGAAAAAAATGGTTATATATATATATATGTATTCACTATTTTGGACCTATTGACTTATAAGTATAAAAATCTTGCTAGTGTATGCTTTAATTGATTGGTTCTTTTATGTTCCAGTCTTCCGTGAAGCACTCCCAGTGTTTGAAAAGCTGTCTTATTTATATGTTAGCCTTTCTAACTTCTGTTGGTCTCCTCTGCCAATGCTGATCAAGAAATCTCCAAATCTAAAGACTCTCGACATCAACGTACGTATGACTGCAAACCCCCACAAAAGATCCTTAATTAGATACTCGTGATTATAATCTTGAATATCTCAAATGTTTTCCGTCTCGTTTCAGGGTCCCTTGCACTATAAGAGTTTTTATTACTGTGAAGAAGACACTGTTTGCGAGTGCGTGTCAGAGTATTCATTCTTATGGTCGAGTCCTTTGGAGGTCCTGAAGATAAATGAGTACTATGGTTCATTCGAAGAATTGATACAAATGAAACATTTCTTGGAGAAACTGGCATGTCTTAAGCTGGTGGAAGTTCATTCTCAAGCAACAGGTAAATATAAGCTGAAACTCATAGCAGATCTGGAAAGGCTACCCAGAGCTTCGTCCAAGTGCAAATTTGAGGTCGTTTCCTAGATTTGCTTAAGTCTGTTCATTGATTCAACAACATTAGAACGTTTGTGTTTTTTTTTTTGCATTTTCTCATCTTTAAGTGGTTGTCCGTTGTTGTGTCGTTTTCTTTTTGGAGTATTTGTAATTTTAGTACGTTTTCACTTGTGAAAGATAGAAAAATGTCTGTGAGAGATGTGAGCGTTTGTATTAGAAGAGAGAAAAATAAAAAAAACTATTATTTTTTTTGTTTATTCATATTCTCTCTTATTTAGTTATACAAATATTTGGTAAGATATATTTTTTTTCTAAATTTTTGTTAGATACAATAAAATCTATGTTTTTTTTTTTTTTTTTTTTTTTTTTTTTTTTTTTTTTTTTTTTTTTTTTTTTTTTTTTTTTTTGTAGTTTGGTATGCATTTTATTTTATTATTTTAAATATTTTTATATCAAAACTGATATATATTACTGTTCTGTACAACTGATATATTACTGTTCGGTTTAGGCTGTTACTCCTATATCATATTACAATAACTGATGCATCTGACGTTCAGAGAGATTACATGTATTGGGTGAAGACTGAAAACAGGCCAAACGTCCACATAGAGTGAGACTCAGACATTCAAATTACATACCAACACATTCAGAATAAGAATTTTTTTAAAAAAGCAGTGTTGTGAACAGTACCGGATTTTGGTATTTTTTGTGCCTTTCTGCATCTGTCATCGCAAATAATGATTTTCCTTCACTAAGGGTTGGCTACTTGTCTTAGAGGCATATGCATCTGAAGTTAATATTACACACTCCAAAGCAATAGCCCTTGCAGTTTAGATATTGTCACCAATCACCATGCGGACCTGAAGATCAACATATATCATGAAGTGTTATTAACAAGCTAAACAATAAATTTTCGTCATTGGCCTTTCTAGACTTAAAAAAATATATATATATAATTGAACAAAAGAAGTACCTTGACACCAGCATTTTGACAAAGCTGGACTGAATCTTTGACTCCTGGTCTACATGGATCTTGTGCACAAATATTTCGATAAGAAACACTACTCAGAAAATTGCAGGACATGACATGCAGGTAGAATATTGCCTGATCTAAACAAATGTGTCTAAAAAAGGAGTACTATGCACTGTGAAACGGTACAAGTGACCTCAAAGGACAAGAGCCACAATAACTACAAATTGACTCATCTCCGGATAAAGAATAAACCAAATCGATCCTCACCTTTATGCCTACTGTAGTTAGTAAAATAAGGTCATCCTCTGGGAGTACCCACTTTGAGAGCTCTTCGCCTGTTGGGACCTTTTCAGCCTCAAACGTTCTAAAGGCCAGTGCAACACGTCGTAAGGTTCTTCCAGCCATCTCTTCGATTCCATTCTTGAACAACAATGCCTGTAAACATCAAAGAAACTGGATTAGTCTAAATATCACGACAACGCAAAAGGTAAATCACAGATTCATACAAGTACACCAGCTTTCAAAGAATTAAAATAAATTAGACTTTCAAAAACCTTGTCTTCAGTCATTGGTGCCACATTACCATCTTCAACGATGTCGCTTATGCACATAAGCTCTCTTTTCTAGTGAACATAAACTTCACCATCAGCCTGAAAAATGTACTTTAAAAATGTTAAAGATAGATGTGTTTAAATTTGTTGAAATTGGAGAATTTTTTTACAAGTGTTGTCTGATCGTAGAGGATTGGGTTGGGTAAAATCATATTATCTCACAAACCTGTAAAAAAAAAAATGACAACTTTTTAAGTGATATTAAGGTATATATTGGGTTACTTAAGGTCCAAAGCCCATATATAAGGCCCAAAAGGCCTTTACCATGTGTATACAAAGTCGGTTAGTGAATTTCCTTTTTATATAGCGCATGTTCCATATATTTTGTTATCCTAAAACAAAAAAAAAAGGAAAAAGTGTAGCGCATCAGTTTCTTTTAGTCCTGAGTGACGCTCTCTCGCAAGAACAAAAACACAAAATCTCTCTGACGAGTAAGCCATCTCTCAAATCTCTCAATCGGATCGGGTTGTTCTTTTTTTAGGGTTTCATCAGCAATTTCTCTTGGGTGTTTTTAGGGTTCGTTTTTGTTTCTGATTTCTTTTGGGTGTTTCAGGTATTCATCTCTCTGGTTCAAGCGAGGGCCTTCTAGGGTTTCATCGATTCTCTCTTTCGTTGGGAATTTTTACCTAATTGGTATCATCATCATCAACGGTTCTGTTCTGTTCTGTTCTGTTCTGTCTTCTAATTATATTTTCCTCTCTGACGGCTCTATTTATAATTATTGCAGGATTCGGATTGTGTTTCCAACGGGACTTGTGGAAGAGCAGCAGCACACACTCACTACACTAGGGTTTCGTTTCTTTAATTGGTAGTAGTCTCTCACTCTTTATCTTATGCCCTGAATCGAATTGTTATTGTTTCACCGAAATTGGAACATGGGGGCTCTGTGTTATTATTATTAAGAATTGCCTCCTCAAAACTTGTGCATATCACACTCACTCTGTTTTGTCCTTTCTCTATATGCAGGTCCTCTCTCTCTGCAATTTCTTGGCTGGTAAGTGGTAAGAAGGTTACTGCTACGTGACAGTCCTCACAGGTATGGTTTAGATTTTTGGTAAAACGTTTTAGCGTCATCATGTTTTGGTTTTTTTTTTTTTATTCAACACCGCTTGGTTATGAGTGGTCTTTTCATTTTCTTGTTACAGGTGCATCCGTATATGTAGCTATTAGGGATGATGCTGAATCGTGGACCCATATGATGGTAAAATCCTCTTCACTGTAAGTCATCTTAAAATCCTCTGCTTTTCTTTATTTTGTTCTGTTTCAAGTTTTTCTATCTCCCTTGTTTTTCTGAATTTTGTGGCACAGGTATGAATATGATTCACCTCTGGTTCAATCAAGGACGACGATTCTCCTGAAGAACGAAGATGATTTCGTATCCTTCAATTTTAATTGTTTTGCGATTTGATTCTGTTTCGTTGACTCTTCGGCTCTGTTTATGCAGGATTTTATTGTTTTGTTTCCAAGGGGACTTGATGGCACATCGCACGAAGATGCACATAGTAGTCTCGTCTCTTCTGTAGTCATGTGGTATCGTATCTTCTTTCATGTTCACTTCTGAATCATCACTTTGGTTTTGTGATGTTTTTTTTTTCCTTTTAATTACTTCAGGTTTTGGATGATGCTTTGTGATGCTAACGTTGATTAAGATGGAATGCTAAAGATGGTAGCGTCATGGACTTTAACCCCTGGTTCCTCGTTAACCCTGGTCGTTTGTTATCTTATTCGTGTATGCACTATTAGTTAATAGATCTTATGAGGAATCATAATTAAAGTTTGGTTTACTTGTTACTTGCTACTAAGGCTCTGTTGCAGATAGCATTTCTCGATGATGATCCATGTAAGAGGATAGGAAGGGATCAGTGAAAACTACGTGTATCCTAAGAGAGAAGGTTTGATCTGTTGCAAATTCTTTGATCTGTTTTTTGTTGTTCATTCTTATTTAGGGTGAGAATTAAATGATGTTGGGTTTTATTTTGCAGGGCTTGGCTTGGTCACCGTTTAATCTCGGTTCTGGTTTTGTAAGGACGTTAGTTTTCTCTTCATCTTTCTTTTGATTTAGCTGTTCGTTGATTCTTTCGCTTTGTTATGATTTCTTCTCATTCTATGATTTCAGGTTTTCGACATCTGATTCAAAAGGAGTTAATGGGCGGGCCTTGAGGAATCAGAATTAAAGGTTGGTTTACTTGTTACTAATAAACCTTGTTTTGCTTAGTTAGGGGTTACTTACTACATATGACTTTGTGTTTTGTTTTTTGCAGATTGAATCATTCCATACCTTTTGCTACCATAGATGTCGAGGAGCTATCTGTTGCTCATCCTGCTGAAGTACGGAGCTTTGGTGCGTGTTTACTTCTCATATTGAATTTTGTATTTGGTACTTAAAGCGTCTTACTGAAGTTGCTGATGAGTAGTACTCTCTGAGCTTTACTTTCCTCTTATGTTTGTAGTGATGGATCTTCGAATTACAACACGCTTCTAGATAATCTAAATGGAAAGCCATTGTCATCATCTCAGGTCGGGTCCCCAGTTCAAGTCTCCTGATTATAACGGGTTCTTCGTGCTACTCTAAAACCAAAGAGTTACGTACGGTAAGAGATTTTCTTTTACATTTTGATAAACACATCTCTATTATTTGTTCATGGATTTTCACTTTTGTTCTGTGGTTTTTTTTTCTCCTTCCTCTAATTACATGTTATTTGCTTGTCGTTTTTGTTATTTCAGAATTTGGATGATGCTTTGTGATGCTAACGTTGATGAAGATGGTAACGTCATATATTTTTAATAAACACATCTCTATTATTTGTTCATAAATTTTCACTTGGTTTTTTTCCCCTTTTTCTAATTACATGTTATTTACTTGTCTTTTTTGTTATTTCAGGTTTTGGATGATGCTTTTATCAATCAGTGATGGCTTTGACTGATTGTCCTCAAGCATTCTCATGGGTTCATTGCTCTGAACACATCTCTTTGATTTGTTTCTGAATTTTCACTTCGGTTCTGTGGGTTTTTTTCTCCTTCTTCTAATTGCATGTTTATCTTTACTTGTCGTTTTTGTAATTGCAGGTTTTGGATAATGCTTTGTGATGCTAACGTTGATGAAGATGGAATGCTAAAGATGGTAACGTTATGGTTTTTACCCTGGTTCCTCGTTATCAATTTCAATGTTAATTGTCTCTTAATCTTTCTTTCGAGTTAGCTTTTCGTTGGTTCTTTTGCTTTAATATGACTTCTTCTTGTTCTGTGATTTCAGGTTTTCAACAGCTGATTCAAATAGAGTTACTGGGTCTTGAGGAATCAGAATTTAAGGTTGGTTTACTTGTTACTTACTAGTTACTACTAAACCTTGTTTTGTTTATTTAGGGTTTGGTTGCTACTTATTACTAAACCTTGTTTTGCTTAGCGAGAGCCGTCCGATCATAAAAAAACAGTTTAATCACCCAAGAGGCAAGGACATAAATGGGCTCAAAATAGGCATATCACACTGACTTGTGCATATCACACTGACTTGTGCATATCACACTCACTGTGTTTTGTCCTTTATGTTCCCAGTAGCTAGCTCACTCACTGTGTTTTGTTGTCCTTTATATTCTCTATGCAGGTCTTGAAGGACGGAGAATATGATGGGATCTTTTTTTGCTCTCTAGACAACAAACACAAATTGTGGAATCATGAGGACTGTTTGGCAAGCATGTCAATATCGATTCTCATGTATGGTTCCAGTGTTTTAACATCCTTAGATTTTGCATCATCCCCTTGGTTATGATTGATCTTATGCTTTTTTTATTTCATTTCTCTCTTTCAGAAAAGCTTGAAGGAATGAGATTATGATGAGATCTTTTTTTTGCTCTCTCAACAACTACAACAGATTGTGAATCTTCAGGGATTGCTGGCAAGCATGTCAATGTCGATTCTCAGGTATGGTTTATTATCACGTTCTAGTTTTTTGCTTCATTGATCTTATCTCAGTATTTTGCATGATTGATCTTATCTCAGTATTTTGCTTGTTTTATCATCATGTTCTTGTTTTTGTTAAGAATTCCCATATCTCAGATTTTGCATTATCCCCTTGGTTATGATTGATCTTATGCGTCTTCTATTTCGTTTCTTTCTTTCAGAAAAGCTTGGAGGAATGAGATTATGATGAGATCTTTTTTTTTGCTCTATCTATCCCCGTTTTCTTAGCTTATGTCATGTTGTTACTCGAAGCTTCTAAATGCCAACGAAAGAAACTGCATCTGCCCAGGTATCGTCAAGTTTAAACAACAAATCTTGAACACGTAAATTACCTTATTGTTTTATACTTATGTGTATTTACATTATTGGTTGTCTTTCTTTGTCAGTGATCTGCTTCCTGCTAGTTCCAAATCTGATATGACTAGTGATCCTGGTGTTGTGAGGAACTACTTAAATCTACTCTTGGTAGAGAGAAGAAGCTCAATCGTCGACGCAAAGACTCCATTGATGTTTTCGAACAAGTCAGGCAAGTCAGACTCATTACTCACAATCACTCAATACGTTCGCGTTAGTTTCCCATCCATAAGGATATTATTAGGAATGATGGAGGATACCAAGTCCTCTTCACTGTAAGTCATCTTAAAATCCTCTTCTTTTCTTTATTTTGTTCTGTTTCAAGTATTTCTATCTCCCTCAACCAATGATTCTTTTTTGTTTTTGACAACAAGGCACCAGAATTCCAAGCAAAACCCATGATTCTTTTTTTTTTAAATCAACAGTGTAACAAGAATCTCAGGTTTATGTTTCGTTTTGCAGGTGTGCTTAAAAAGCTTGAAGCTATGTTTAAGGTATGAAAAAAAAAAAATTTCCAGTATAATATCAGATTTTGTTATAATTCAGACTTTAAAAGATATATTAAGGAAGCTTCTAGTTCTCTATTTTTGTGCAGATCGAAGATATGCTTATGGGTTTGAAGAATTAAAAAGGTTCAGTACCAAAAAGGTAACAACATCAAAATGTTTCTTCTAGTTATATAGGTGTCTTTAACTCAATACCTCTACCATCCGCTTCCGCTCAATTTACCAACCTTTAAGTCACCAAGTTGCTTTAATTTGCAGTGTCTATCGATTCTCAGGTATGGTTTCAGTGTTTTAATATCATATGCTTTTTGTATGGTTATGATTGATCATATGCTTTTTGTATTTTGTTTCTCGCTAACAGAAAAGCTTGAAGGAATGAGATTATGATGGGCTTTTTTGCTCTCTCAACAACAAAAACAAATTGTGGAAGCTTCCGGAAATGCTGGTAAACATGTCAATGTCGATTCTCAGGTATGGTTCATTTTCCAGTTTAACTTACACGTTCTAGTTTTTTTGTTTGATTGATCTTATCTCAGCATTTTGCAGGAACTTACTGTTTTTGTTTGCAACGGGACCTGTGATAGCATATCACACGAAGACGCATACACAAGTTTCGTCTCTTCTGTGGTATATGATCTTCTGAGTTTGCGCCGTTTGATAATATTGGTATTGTACTCTTATGTCCTGAAGCGAATGTTATTGTTCACCGAATTGGAACTTAGGCTCTCTTGGTTGTTTCTATTTGCAGCAGGTGTAGCTACGTAACATGAGGAATGGTTCCAGGTTCAAGGTTTTCTCAGTAGCTAGATCTTGATTGAGGTTAGTTAGACTCTAATTTCGTAGTCTAATAATATTGAACTTCAGTGTTTTTTTTCCACTTGGGTTGTTAAGTTCATCTGACTCATTTCATCTTCTTTCTCCCAACGTATTTTCAGGAATCCATTCTTGTGCATAAGGCTCTGGTGAATGAGCTTATTTTGCGCTGTTAAGCAATGGTTAATCATAAATGGGCCATTCCTCTTGATACCTTCAGTCACGATGTCTCATAGATATATGTAGTTGTTAGATTATAAAAGTTGAGTACTGGTGACTGGTCAGTTCATGGAGCACGATACTATTGCAGGTCAGTTCCTTTTAATAATACTATTTACTTTTCCACTTTATGTTGAAATTGTTGTCATATTTCTTTGTTCTAAAACACGATACTATTGCAGGTCTTCCATGGCTACAGTGGCCAAACTGATATCGGTATGCTCCTTTTTTACTTTGTTAGGTTTCGATGTGCAGGTATATTTACCATTTACTGCTTCCAACCAAATTTGTCGCCCAGCTGTACTTTACCCAGCAGTCATTATCAGTTTGTATTCGAACAGGCTTTATATCTCGTTGATGTCGTATCAAATCCTAAAAAAAATTGAGATTCCTCTGTTTAGAATCATTGATTGTTTCGTTAAACATTATACTTTAGGCTTAGGTCTGAAAGTACTAGAAATTTTATTATCGGAAGCTCGGAACAATCATCTTTAACTTTAACTTGAAGATTGGTTAAATTTAGGTTGACAGTTTTGTTTTGTTTATCTGTTTTTGGTTTGAGGATAAATTTGACGAAATAAAATCGAATCTTTACTCTGATCGGATAAGATATGGGCCAAGTCAATGAAATATCGGTCTATTAAATATGTGTTTTGTTGGACTTCTTTATATTTTATGTTACACTTACATGAGGTAGTACTAAATGGGCCAGGCCTGATTATTCTACAATATATGTTGCAATTTAACTAAAACGGTCTCGTCAAATTTACAATGGTCTGGCCCACTTCTCGCGTGTGTCACACAACAGGTAAACAAATGAAGACAATCCCCACACGCATGAAGAGCGCGTAACGCGCGTTTCACATATTCGGCAAGGTTATAGACTACAAAAATTGAAGAATTTTTAATATTTTGAGTTAATGAGGTAAGCGAGGCGCGTCTGACAAATTTAACCAAACAAACAACAACGCTGCAATATTTGTATACACAACGCTTAATGGGCTGGGCTTATGACTTATTCCACCATATTCCAAACGATGTCGTTTGAAGTTCGAGAGCTTTCTTCTTAGTCTTCCAAATTTTCGGCAGTTCTCTTTCCTCCTCAATCCTCGTCCATCGGAGCTCGCCGCATCACTGTACTTCGTTGTATCATGGAAGCTTGTGATTTTGTTTTAACTGTAGAATTGGTTTTATGATTTTGTATCTAAAATATCTAATGGTAGTAATTTATTTTCCTTGATTCTATAAGTTTTTTTATAGGAGGAGCGATGCCATTGATGATGATGCTACGGAAGCTGAGGTATTCTCTCTGTTTCTTCACTAGATTCTGTAACAGCTATGACCTCAGCTCAATTTTCTCCTTAACTCATGTCTTTATCTAAAGGGTTTTAATGGGCACTTGCAGAGGATTCTTCCCCTTTTGTTTCAGTCTACAATCACACAACGGTTAGTCATCATGGCAGGGACTATTCCATAGTCTCACACTACTAGTTTGTTTATAGGCTAGGCTAAAGTGTTATTCTGGATATATATTAACTATGTGCTTTAGAGCTGATCCCAATGCTATCACCCCATAACATACCAAAATACTCTGTAATGTAAGAATAAATCTTAGCCATCGTTGATCTTCTGCTGTTAGAGATTAACCTTTTCTTGGTCGTATAGGGTTCACCAAAAGCGGAAGAGCAAGATGTAGGAATCTTCTTACGGTGTGAAAGAGCAAATTCCTTTAGCCTTTGCAGAAACAGCAAGCACAATATAAGAGCTAGTCTAAACTGAGGATACATTATCCTTCTTAGTATACGACATTGATACCAATACAAGGACAAGTGACACGTACCTGGACAATTTCATTAAGTTCCTCTTCCCTCTTCCCTCTGCAACACCCTCTCTGGCCTTTGTCCTCATGATGTTGATGATGTCTGGTCCGAACTTCTCATAGAAAGATCCCAATGCCTGAAGAAAAAGAAAAAAAAAAAGCAACTTTTTATATACAAGAATTCGAAATAGTAAACCAAGACAGGTTTAAACTGAGGATATGTAAGCATACCGTTGAATACTTTTGAGTAGGAAATCAACTAATTAACAGAGGGCAAATGTTTTCTCTGGGAAAGCTTTTTGTCCAAACCCCAGAAGACCTGTAGAAGAAAAGGGAAACATAAACGGTGCTAAAATAGGAGTCTGCGGCAGTTCTGAAAACCACACACTATCTGGTTTATCTCAATCATGTACAATGGAAGATAGGGAAGAAGCCATGAACACCATAATTACCTGCACAATACTAAGGGTTGCAGAAATCACAGGATCTGAAATGTCTCATCCAGGACGTGAAACTGCATCAACAATTGTACCACTTCCATCACTTTCTGGTCCACCAAAGACATTTTACTTAAACAGCAACAACTGCAACAACAGTTGTAATGATTTAATAATGTACTCTCCCCAATAAGGCCATAACTACGTCGGTCCAAAACCAAGCTGCAAACTGAAATCAGAAAACATATTTACAAGACATATATTAAGATATAGTTTAATCAAAGATCTTAAGTATGCTGCACCTTAAACAAATAATTTGTTTCCAGAATCAGACTGAGGCCTGCAAAGACAAAACATAGCAGAGTTATGTTACAAACAAACATATCGAAAGTTGGTAACTTTATTCGAAGATAAGAGAGAAGACGAGTAGTGGCATACACATCACGAACATAATAATAAGATCAAACACAAGGAATATATGTTGCACCTTAAACAAAAAATTGTTTGCCAAAATCAGATTGAGACCTGCAAAGACAAAACAAAGTGAGTTATGTTAGGAACATACATCGAAAGTACATAAAATTTAATCGATGATAAGACAGAAGACTTAGTTGTGGCATAACAACACATCTTAATTGCTTACAAAAGGAATTAAGAATTGGGGACAGAAGAGCGAGTTGCAGTTGTCATACTTCAAGTAATCAATTCCCTGAAATTTGATCCCAAGTATTGTTACTTCAACTCACTGTCAGAAAATCAGGTCAGTGATCAGCTTATGAGATGAAAAAGAATGTGAGATAACAAGAATGACATCTAACGTACCCATTCTGCAAAGGTATTTGAAAATCAGGTCAGTGACCAGTTTATGAGATGCAGACGCTTTAGTACCAGAAGAGAAAGTAGACTTCTTTGGCACCAGACTTCCCTGGAAAACAGAGTTGAGGAAGATAAAATCAAGTAAAACTGCAGAACAAGAAATGAAACCAGGAATCAAAAACAACTGTTTAATACCTTGTTGTCACGAATAATTGGTTTCCAAAATGAGACGGAGACCTGCAAAGACAAAAAAAAGCAGAGTTATGTTACAAACAAACACTGGAAGTAAGTATAATTGAATCTGTGAAAAGACAGAAGATGAGTTGTGGCATACATATCAGGAAGACTGCTGTCGATAAGAAGCTTCTAGAGCTTAAAAGAAATCTTTATAGCCCCTCAGGATTTGGGATCTGAATACAAAATGATCAAAATCTTTGTAACCAATGTGAGAATCATTCAAGTACAAAAGGTTGTGGGTGTCAAAATTGAACAAACCTTAGTAACAGTTAGCATTCTCCAAACTTGGAACCGAGAGAGAACATAGTAGTAGTGATCTCCTGCCTCGTCTCCAAGCCATATTTTAACCTGAAAGTGAAAATTCAGAAGTGAACATGTAAGTTTGTTTCCAACAATTTCACAGCTAAATAAACCTTCTAGAGTTGTATAAAGAATACTACCCTACAGTACATGTAGAATGAAGTATTCACGAGACGTACCTTCTTAAGATAAAGTTTCAAATCAAAGATCTGAAGTATGCTCTGCACCTTAAAACAAATAACTGGTTTCCAAAATGAGATGGAGACCTGCAAAGACAAAACAAAGCAGAGTTATGTTACAAACAAAAATACTGACAGTAAGTAAAGTCATTCGAAGATAAGAGAGAAGACATTATACTTTGTCATCATGTTGTAATGATCAGATGTACCTTTCCCCAGAACCACGTCGCTCCATAAGCAAGCTGCAAATGAAATCATCATCAGAATACTTAAAAACATTATTCACAAGACATATCTTAAGATAAAGTTTCAATCAAAGATCTGAAGTATGCTCTGCACCTTAAAACAAATCATTGGTTTCCAAAATCAGACTGAGTCATGCAAAGACAAAACAAAGCAGAGCTATATTACAAACAAAAATATCGAAAGTAAGTAAATTTATTCGAAGATAAGAGAGAAGACATTACTTTGTCATCATGTTGTCATGATCAAATGTACCTTTCTCCAGAACCACGTCGCTCCATAAGCAAGCTGCAAATGAAATTATCATCAGAATACTTGAAAACATTATTCACAAGACATATCTTAAGAAAAAGTTTCAATCAAAGATCTGAAGTATGCTCTGCACCTTAAAACAAATCATTGGTTTCCAAAATCAGACTGAGACCTGCAAATACAAAACAAAGCAGAGTTATGTTACAAACAAACATATTCATTCAAGTACGAAAGGTTTTGGGTGTCAAAATTTAACAAACCTTAGTAACAGTTAGCATTTTGAAAATTAGGAACCGAGAGAGAACATAGTGAAAAGCAGGTGATGGGAGCCCACGTAACTGCCAAAAAAAAAGCCACCCAAGAATCAGAAGAAGTCAAGTGAGACCAAATATTATCAAAACCAACTTCTAAGAGCAAGTAACGCAAACCTCAGAATTCTTCCATTAGTAAGTCTCAAAATGATTTTCAGAAAATCCAAGTGAAAAGAAGAAAGAGAGAAGAACAAAGTTAACTTACCTTAAGCAGTCTGCTTAAGACTTCTTCATTTTTCAATCAATCTCTCTGACCTGCACGTATACAGAATCACATTAAAACCATATAGTTAACTTTCAAGTCTTAATTTAAACAACAACTTTAAAGAGAGACGAAGAAAAACTCACTTGTAGCACCTTCAAAGCTGCGTGCAAAACCTTTCCACGTAGACTGATTCTTGGCTTTTCTTGTTAAAACCTAAAATTAGACAAACTCGTTAGTAACCAAACATAACAAAACAGATCTAAAGAAATTAAAAAGGTGGAGAAACATATCTCACCCAATACTCTCCAGATGATTAACAATAACATAGATATCGTCGTCGTCTTTCTGGACTCCAGAAACAAACCCCAATCCAATCTTTAGAATACGATTTGACCATCGTTGTGTAAGATTGCATCATCTAGAGAAGGAACGAGCAACAACAAAATCCATTAAAAAAAAGAAGATTAGTCAGTTTAACGAAGAATAAACTTTAAAGGGTCTGAATTAGACTCACAACTTATGGATGAGGAGAACTGAATCTGACTCGAGTGACCTCAGCAAAGCACACATCATAAGCTCTCCGCATATGATCCTGCAAAAAACGGATTTCATATCAGAAAGACAAAACAAGACAAGGGAGTAGTAGAAACCAAAAAGATGCAGCAAAACATTAGTTGGCAATCAGACCTTCAAATCTTGCTATGAAGCAGAAAGTTGAAGTTGACTTCTGATTGACCAGCATGAAAAAGCAAAAGTTGCATAACCACCACCTGTGATCCCCCAGGCTTTGGACGAGAAGCTGCCAAGATAATCCTAAACCACAAGATAAAAGGAAGTTAAACCCAAACCAGGATTTTCAATCTATTGCTAACAAGTAACAACAACGATTGTGAAGTGAGGATTGAATGAGACCAAGTTATATGAGAAGATGTAAAAAAGAAAAGCAAACCTCTGCTGATTCCCCACGAAGCTTCACCTTTTGGGGGACATACAACCTCTCCATGTTTATACACTCTTTGACCGCTCTAGTGGCAGTCCAAGAGGCCGGTCACATATCAGCTGAAACGAGAAAGAGAAAACAGCATTAGAAGCATGTTAGTAGTATAACTTGCTAAATCTCAAAATCCAAGTGAAAAGAAGAAAGAGAGAAGAACAGAGTTAACTTACCTTAAGCAGTCTGCGTAAGCGATCTTCTTCATTCTTCAATCCATCTCTCTGAGATAAAGCAGACATGAGTATTCTTCTTCATTCTTCAATCCTTCTCCGTGACCTGCACAACATATACATAATTAGATTAAACTATATACTCAGTTCACAACAACTGAAATATAAACCCGAATAAAAATACCAAAGTCTGAAACATCATCATACATTCATTCCTCAAAGCATCTCCTTTCCACAACCTGTCTCGAGTGACCTGAGCAAAGCACACATCACAAGCTCTCCGCAAATGATCCTGCAAAAAAAAAATGAATTTCATATCAGAAAGACAAAAACAAGACCAGCAAAACATTACTTGTCAATCAAGACCTTCAAATTTTGCCATGGAGCAGATGATGGGAGCCCACGTACAGTAACTGCAAAAAAAAAAAAGGCATCCAAGAATCAGAAGAAGTGAAGTGAAGTGAGACCAAATATTATCAAATACCAACTTCTTCTAAGAGCAAGGAACACAAACCTCAGAATTCAGAATGTCTTATAAGGTCCATTAGGATCACTGAAGATGTCTGTGTATGGTGGTTAGTATTAGTTAGTAAATCTGAAAATCCAAGTGAAAAGAAGCTAGAGAGAAGAACAGAGTTAACTTACCTTAGGTATACTGATTCTTGGCTCCTCTTGTTAGACAAGCAACCTCTCCATGTTTACACTCTTTGGCCGCTCTAGTGGCAATCCAAGAGCCCGACCACAAATCAGCTGAAACTAGAAAGAGAAAACAGCATCAGAAGCAGGTTCGTAGTATAACTTGGTAAATCTCAAAGTCCATGTAAAAAGAAGAAAGAGAGAAGAACAGAGTTAACTTACCTTAAGCCAATGACTTACCCGTCCCTCCATATTGATGGTCGTTGGTTTTTCAACTCCTGAGAGGAAAACAAAAAGGCCATATCAACAGTTGTTTCACTATATCGAAAAAGAGAGTAAATATGGGAGATTAGGCAGACAAACAAAGAGAATACTCTACTATCAAACCATCACCAAGAGATCTTAGTACCAGAAACCACAAAAGGTCTTGCGCTTTAGCAAGTCATCATCACCATCATCTCCACTGATGCCTTACTCTGCTAGTCTAGAGCAAAGTTGACAATCCTTGAGGCTGATGCAACAAAAACAAAACATGCATACCAAAAGTTAGCTAGAGACAAGAGATAAGAAATAACCAGATATATATAAGCATGTCTCATGACTGCAAAACTTACCCCCTCCATATCGCTGCTTGTTGTAATCCTTGCTGTTCAGAAGTAATTCCAATATAGCTCACCAACCTGAGAGAAGAAGAAAAATTAAAGAAGACCATTAGAAACCAAGCATTCACATATGAAAACCCAACAACACACAAAACGCGAGAGACAATCTAGGTCTTACTCTTCACCGTGAAGAGGTTTGTAGTCACTGACAGCAGCTGTAGGGGAGAAGAAAGCATCAGAACAACACAATATTATAAATATCATATATTAAGTCAAACATTATCTGTGACAACAATCACAAACCTCTATTTTTTTCTGTGCTACTGCAGCAACCATCAACAAAGTGAGATCATGCATGCCAAGCATCCGAAAGAAAATCCTGTGATGAAAAGAAGAAAACCAACACGTCAT
This sequence comes from Camelina sativa, assembly GCF_000633955.1. Taxonomy (NCBI): domain Eukaryota; kingdom Viridiplantae; phylum Streptophyta; class Magnoliopsida; order Brassicales; family Brassicaceae; genus Camelina; species Camelina sativa. The sequence continues at coordinate 34,442,561 of NC_025689.1, read as the reverse complement.
ATGAGAGAGTGGGCAGGGAAAACTTAAGCAAAACAGGACATTAAACAAAGGTGCATCTTCATACCAGAAACCATAAATGGTCTTGCGGCTAAGCAAGTCATCACCATCTCCACTGATGCCTTTCTCTGGTAGTCTTGAGCAAATCCTTGAGGCTGATGCAACAAGAAAAAAACATGCATTCCAAGGTTAAACTAGAGACAAGTGATAAAGATAACCAGAGATAAGAATTTTTCATGAGTGCAAACTTACCCCTCCATATTGCAAACTTACCCGTCCCTCCACATTGATGCTTGTTGGTTTTCCAACTCCTGAGAGGAAAACAAAAAGGCCATATCAACATTTGTTTCACTATATCGAAAAGGAGAGAGTAAATATGGCGGATTAGGAAGACAAACAAAAAGAATATTCCACAATCAAACCATCACCGAGAGATCTTAGTACCAGAAACTATAAATGGTCATGAGCTTTAGCAAGTCATCATCACCATCTCCACTGATGCCTTTCTCTGCTAGTCCTGAGTTAATATGACAATCCTTGAGGCTGACGCAACAAAAAAAAAACATGCATACAAAAAGTTAGCTAGAGACAAGAGATAAGAAATAACCAGATGTATATAAGCAAGTCTCGTGGCTGCAAACTTACCCCACTCCATATTGCTTCTTGTTGTGATCCATCCTTTGACAAGATTATGACAAAGCTTGCTTGCTGTTCAGAAGCAATTACAAAAGAAGACCTGCAACAAAGAGAGAGAGAGAGAGAGAGAGAGAGAGAGAGAGAGAGAGAGAGAGAGAGAGAGAGAGAGAGAGAGAGAGAGAGAGAGAGAGAGAGAGAGAGAGAGAGAGAGAGAGAGAGAGAGAGAGAGAGAGAGAGAGAGAGAGAGAGAGAGAGAGAGAGAGAGAGAGAGAGAGAGAGAGAGAGAGAGAGAGAGAGAGAGAGAGAGAGAGAGAGAGAGAGAGAGAGAGAGAGAGAGAGAGAGAGAGAGAGAGAGAGAGAGAGAGAGAGAGAGAGAGAGAGAGAGAGAGAGAGAGAGAGAGAGAGAGAGAGAGAGAGAGAGAGAGAGAGAGAGAGAGAGAGAGAGAGAGAGAGAGAGAGAGAGAGAGAGAGAGAGAGAGAGAGAGAGAGAGAGAGAGAGAGAGAGAGAGAGAGAGAGAGAGAGAGAGAGATCGCTAATTAGAGAAGCAATCAAACAAAACCGTTAAAAACAAACAGAGAAAACAGAGTGACGAGGATGAATCAAACCCTAGAAGATCTTAGTAGCCTCCTCCTTGATCAAACCCTCAGCGAGAGATCTTAGTAGCCTCCTCTGCAATCACCAATCGATCAATAGTTCTATCCTCCAGAAACAATCTGGATTAACAATAATAGAACTACGAGTAAATAAAACGAATTCGATTTGAAGCAAAAAAAAAAACTAGAAGGTAAAAATCAATTTAGAAAGCAAACCGTAGAAGTTGAAGTTGAGACTTCAGAGTCGAAAGCCATAACATATTATAAGCTTCCAAAGAAAACACCTGCGAAGGAGACAGAAGACGAAGAAACGTGTTAGTAAATAAAATAAAAATCAGAGGAAGAAGAAGAAGGAGTAGAGTTACTAGATGCGTAACAGAGAGAACACAACAACCAATCACCGATAGGTTCGCCACATCATACCATTTCCATCTGCAAATTTATAGCAAGACATTAGGAATGGGTCCTTGTTAGAGTCTTTGTTAACCTAGCAAGAAAAGGGAAGTTGACTGTTAGGAGTTATACCAAAGCGGGAAGAGAAAGTAAACAAAATCACTATGATAGGAAAAAAGATAAAGAAAAACACACGATTTTGATCTCTCCAGTCATGCTAGTGTCATCAAGGGCAAGAGAATGGCCATATATTAGCACTCCAAGGAACCTATAAGAGAAATTATAATTTCGATTAGAGACATGGTAGTATATATGGACCAATAATGAAAAGGAGAGAATAGATAAACCACCTGACAGCTGTGCTTCATCATTCAAGTTTTGGAGAGACGATTTGTAGTCAGGGAGAGCAGCTGCAGAGGAGAAGAAAGCATCAGAACAACACTAAGAGTCATAATCAAAATAAAAATAAAAAACTCATATCAAGTGAAAAGTTACCTGTGACAAACCTCTGTGCTTGTTTTTATTTTTTCTGTGTTGCTTATGTTTTCCCTCCTCACTTTCTCAAAAGGCCTCTTGTTTTTTCTTTGTTTTTCATCCCAGATAGGTTTCTTGCCATGATCTCATCTCACTTTGATGGTTGCTGCAGTAGCACTTGGGATACCAGAAACCATGAATGGGGGCGCCTTGCGCTTGATCAAGTCATCATCATCATCTCTACTGATGCCTTTCTGTCTGCTAGTCCTTGCGAGGCTGATGCAACACACAAAAACATGGAGAACAAAGTTAAACTAGAGACAAAGAGATAAAGAATAATAAGCAAGTCGCATGGCTGCAATACTTACCCCAGTACTCCATATTGTGATCCATACTTTGACAAGATTATTTGACAAAGCTTGCTTGCAATTACAAAAGAAGACCTGCAACATAGAGAGAGAGATATCGCTAATTAGAGAAACAAACAAACAAACAAACAAACAAAATCGTTAAAAACAAACAGAGAAAACAGAGTGACAAGGGATGAAAACAAACCCTAGAAGATCTCCACTGATGCCTAACAAATACCTGCATCAAAGAGAGATATATTAGTACGGATAACAAAAAAAAATCCATATTCGAAACCCTAGAAAAAATTGGGATCAGAATATGATTGAAGACGCAGCGCGACTGACCAACGATTAAAAAAAAGAAAACAATCATAGCAATATCATGACGAGAAGACAAAACCAATTTAGAAAATCAAACCCTAGAAGTTGAGATTTCTGAGTCGAGGATGAGAGTTAAATCGCAATGAACCGTAGAAAAATAAAATCAATTGAAAACCCAGAAGATGAAGAAGAATACCGAAGAAACGTAAAATCGCAATGAACACAGAATCTAGTAAACCCTAGAAAAAATAAAATCAATTGAAAACCCAGAACAGAATAAGAAGAATCCATCACCAATGATCGATTCAGCAAACTTTCAAAGACGCGCGCGTTTAGAAAAAGAAGAAGAAGAAGAAGAAGAAGAAGAAGAATCCATCACCACTTCACTATCTAAGGCATAGAGACGTTACCAGGTAGATAGAGAGAAAAAAAAAAAAAAACGTTTAACTGTTTAAGGATTGAGAAAGAGTAGAATCATTATTTATAGAGATTGACGGCCGTGATTTTATCTCATGTTAGATTTCAATGGTTCAGATTAACAACTACATAAGTCGGTAGTCAAGCTATCTAAATTCCCTTTTTTCGGTAGTCAAACTATCTAAATTCCCTTTTTCGGTTGAGTTTATTTTATTTTTTCTTCTCCGAACCTATTTTTTCAATAAGAAGAGAATTCCTTTGCCATCGTTTGGGTCCATAATTCAGCAACATCCTTAACAGTAATGGGAAGGAAGTGAACCACCATATATATAGAGAAAGAGAAAATCAGCTGAAACGAGAAAGAGAAAACAGCATCAGAAGCAGGTAGGTTAGTATAACTTGGTAAATCTCAAAATCTAAGTAAAAAGAAGAAACAGAGAAGAACAGAGTTAACTTAATTAGTCTCGAGTCTTCTTCATCTTCTTCATTCTTCAATCCATCTCTCTGACCTGCACGTATACATAATAAGAAGAAACCAAATAGTTAATATTCAAGTCTGAATCAATAAACAACTTAAAAGAGAAACCCTAGAATTTTTAAAACCTGTACTTGGCCGTCGGTCAAATCAGAAGAAGAAACACCAACTCCGAAAACAAACAAGCAACGTCCTCCGATCCTCACTTGGCACCATATCCTTCTGCAAATTCATCAAACGAGATACTCAAGAGTTAGAAGACAAGACAAGAGAAGATGTCTTAACTTAATTAAGAAAATAAACCCTAGAATTTGTATACTTTAACTTGCTCGTTGAAGAAGAAACGACCATGGAAACCCTAATATATCAATTCGAAGACAAAAGAGAAGAGACGGTGAGTGAGTGTACATTTTATCAAATTATTCTCTAATTATAATGTAAACAAGAAAATCAAACATGAAACTGAACTTACACGCGATGGATTGGGAAGAAAATTTACAGTGGTGCAAACCTGTACCTCCAGATGTATTCATCATTCAAGTTTTGAGAGGCTGGGGATGCTGTTTGTAGTCACTGACAGCAGCTGCAGAGGAGAAGAAAGCATGAGAACAACACTCAAGAGTCATTATCAAAATATTATAATAATAAGTGAAAAATTACCTGTGACAACAATCAGAAACCTCTGTTTTCTTAATCCCAAGTGCTACTGCAGCAACCATCAAAGTGAGATGAGATCATGGCAAGAAACCTCTGGGATGGAAAACAAAGAAAAACAAGAGGCCTTATGAAAAAGGGAGCAGGGAAACATATGCAACACAAGACAAATAACAAATCTTCATACCAGAAACCATAAATGGTCATGAGCTTTAGCAAGTCATCATCTCCACTGATGCTAAACATAAATAGATTTTAATACTTGTGCTTAATGAATTGTGAAAAAGGGGAAAGCATAGTCATTATTTACCTGCACACAAGAGCAAACAAAGCATAGTTCATGTCATCATAACTGGTGTTGTCGACGACACCATGGGTTCCTGATCATTTATAATTTTAAAAAACACTGCTTAAAGCTAAATAAGGGAAGATATTGGCATATTGGTAAGAATGTATGCATGAGAAAGTTTAAATTATCGTGTAACGTATGCTGGTTAGCATTAGTTAGTAAATCTGAAAATCCAAGTGAAAAGAAGGAAGAGAGAAGAACAGAATTAACATACCTAAAGCAGACTCGCAAAATACTTAGATAAGATCAATCAAGCAAAAAACTAGAACGTGATGTTAAAAAAAACACTGAAAATAAACCAAACCTGAGAATCTACATTGACATGCTTACCAGCAATTCCTGAAGCTTCCACAATCTGTTTTAGTTGTTGAGAGAGCAAAATCGTTGATGTCAGAACTTTGCACTCATTATCTTCTTCTGTAGATCTTCAGTATCTTCTTGACGCATCAATAAAGACAGATGAAGAAGAATTCAGTGTAGAGAGAGAGTGAGGGGAAGAGAAAAAAAAAGTTTTGATAGTAACTTTACTGAAAAAGAACTTACAACTTATGTTGCCTTCTATACAAATGAAAGCACATCTCCCATTCGAATTGGATAAAAGGGTTTAAGATCCTTCATTCGCTCTCCACGTCCTACCAGTTTAATTGGTTTTCCTGATACCTATCGACACCCAATTAAAGAGTAAACTATCAACATAAAACGTTGATCAAGTAACTTTCTATGACATAACTGATCAAAGAAGAAGAACACAAACCTCCTTGACACTCAAAGCAGCAGCACCTCTTGAATCACCATCTAGCTTTGTCAAAATGGCTCCTGTGATTCCTGTCTCTACATTGGATGGTGTCATCTGTTAGTGATAACTGAGTTCGGTCATATGCTACATGTTCAAGATATACTTAGATATGTGTATGCATATTAAAGGGTGCATGTTAGATAGTTGCGTTTGTTCGGTTACTAAACGAACGGTTACGACCGTAGCACTCTATATAATTGTGTGTAATGTTGTACGGCCAAATCGTTGAGAATAATTGAGAAGTTTTCCACTTTTTCATTCTCTGTTTTATTCTCTACCATGCTTGTATTTGAAGCAATGGCTTCTGGTATAATACAAGAGCAAAACTTCAACATGGTATCAGAGCTTTATTGATTCAAGGGCCAGTGGAAAGCACAAAGAGAAGCGTAACAAAGCCTGCAAAAAGTTCAATCAAAAACAAAGATCACGGCAACATCATTCAACAAGAGATTCTTATGTTTGATGGAGAAACGATGATATCGGGTGTGGATTATGATGAAGGCCATCTTAATCACGAGATAATTGTAGCCAGTGGTGAAGACAGTGTTCCGAACAAACCGACGCAATCCTACACGGTCATCCGAAGGGGTGCGATTGAAAAAACAGAGGAAGTGTCCACGGAGGAGTTCACGACACTGTCAAGCACATGAAAATCATGTTTTGTTCATGGAACCAGGATGCGTATGATAATATGTTCAGTGCTCGGCCAAAAAGAGAAGATCTGGCTTTAAACCAGAATATGGCAAAACGTGATGTCGCTGCTGTTGAAAGCAAAAAAAA
>NC_025689.1:34431650-34432706 GCF_000633955.1 Camelina sativa | reverse complement strand
AAAAAAAAAACAGAGAGTAAATAAAAGAAGTGTTAAGAGGAATAACTAAACCCTTGAAGACGTTAGCACAGAGAAGAAGCGAAACGTATCCTTGTCTCCTTGATACATCACCCTCATCGATAAACGCATCAACCATAACCTGAAATAACAGAGCAACAACTAAATCACATGAGCAAATTCATAAGAAAGACAAAAACACAGAGGGTAAAAGAAGAGTTAAGAGGAAGAACAAAACCCTTGAAGACCTTAGAAGAAGCGAAGCGTATCCGTGCCTCCTTGAGACATCACCCTCATCGATAAAAGGATCAACCATAACCTGAAATAACAGAGAAACAAGTAAATCACATGAACAATTTCATTGTGAAAAAAAGCAACTTGATGCAATTTAGAAAACAAACCCAAATATGAAGAGCTTACAAAAACAGACCCAAATAAGAAGAGCTGAAGAGTCGTGGATAAAGAGAGAGAGAACAAAAGCATAAGATAACAGAGAGCAATCCGTAATCATGTGGGTACTGGGTAGTAAATCAAAACACAACTTAAAAGAAAAGTATATAATGGGAGTTACCTATGTAATGGTAGAGCATAGATGGCAACAAGCTTCAAGAGACGGTGATTGAATATTACAAAGAGAGAATATTATGACGGGCTGAATTAAACCGCCATATCTAACTCATCAACGATGCTGAGAGTAGAAGAGAAGAGACGGTGATTGAATATTACAAAAGAGAATATTATGACGGGGCTGAATTAGACTCACAACTTACTTATGGATGGGGAGAATTTGAAGTGGACGAGGAAGACTCATAACCTGTCTCGAGTGGCCTCAGCAAAGCACACATCACCATCTCCCCGCATATGATCCTGCAAAAAAATGGAGTTCATATCAGAAAGACAAAAACAAGACAAGGGAGTAGAAACCAAAATGTTGCAGCAAATCATTAGTTGACAATCAGACCTTCAAATCTTGCCATGAAGCACACATCACGAGCTTCCTATAGAATCTCAAATTCGGGGACATCACAATTTGGGGTGTCTTCCTTTTCACTTCCGTAG
>NC_025689.1:34373357-34429065 GCF_000633955.1 Camelina sativa | reverse complement strand
AAAAACAAGACAAGGGAGTAGAAACCAAAATGTTGCAGCAAATCATTAGTTGACAATCAGACCTTCAAATCTTGCCATGAAGCACACATCACGAGCTTCCTATAGAATCTCAAATTCGGGGACATCACAATTTGGGGTGTCTTCCTTTTCACTTCCGTGGGCCCTAAAAAAGCAGAAAGTTGTTAGACCACGACAAGAAGCATATACAGTAGAAGAAGATAGAAAAACACTGTTGCAAGGAAGCACTCACTTGTATAGCACATTGGTCTAGGGTATTTCTCATTCTTAAAACGGACAGCTGCACAAGAGAATGAAATCACACAAATGATGTACGTGATTCCAACTTAAAGAGAGAAGCCCTAAGAATTTTTTAAAAAGACCTGTGCTTGGCAGAGTTAAGTATTCTTCTTCATTGAATCTCTCTGGTTAAAACCATATATATAGCTAATTTAACTTTAAAAAGTCTGAATCAAACAACCAACTTAAAAAGAGAAACCCTAAGAATTTTTTAAAAAGACCTGTGCTTGGCTGTGGTCGAATCAGAAGAAGAAACAAACAAACAAGCAACGTCCTCGGATCCTCTCACCCGGCACGAATTCCTCCTGCAAAATTCATCAACCGAGAAGAGATACTCAAGAGGAGTTTTAGAAGACAAAGACAAGAGAAGATGTCTCAAACTTTAATTGAAAAATAATAATAAACCCTAGAATTTGTATACCTTCTTAACTTGTTCGTTGAAGAAGAAGAAACGCCCATGGAAACCCTAATTCATCAATTAGAAAGAGAAAAAGAGAAGAGACGGCGAATGAGTCAGTGTACGTTTTTATCAAATTATTCTCTAATTAAATAATAATGAAAACAACAAAATCGATCGTGAAATTGAACTTACACACACGATGGATTGGGGAAGAAGCTGATTTCATCTACCACCGCTTCATCGTCCTTAAGGTTGGAACACGAACACAACACCTTTGATTTCAGAAAGCAAAAAACATTCACCACGAAAATCAAAATCGATTCATCTTAGGGTTTTAACAAGGAAACACAGAAATGATACCTTTTCTGCCTTCTTCATGTCTGTCTCCCTCTTCGTCGCCATTATAATCGAACCCTCTTTCTCGCTCTCTCGCTTCTCTCTCTCTCTAAAGAAGCCAAGTGAAGTTGTGAACTGATTATGATTTCTCTACCTGAGCGTAAAAAAAGTAATTATAAACAGAGAAGACCGATAAAAAAAATGGAAACATTACTGACCAATTTTGCCACTGGGCTTCTGTACTTGGGCCTCACTAGTCCTAATTTTTCCACTGGGCCTACCAATCGAACTCCCTCTATCTCTGTTCTACTGAGCTCAATACAGCAGCGAAGTAAGGAAGATTCAATTTAGGGTTATTTCTAAACCGAATAATTAGAAACCTATAACCAAACTAAACCGGAATTTGGATTGGGAGGGGACGATTACAACTGGCGCAAAACGATTGGCTGCTAAACAATTGTATTCGAGCGTATATAATAAAAGAGAAAAATTGATAGAAGAAAAGATAAAAATTGAACCTTTGCTCTGTTTTCAAGAATCCGCTCTAGTTCTTCATCAAGGTCTCTTCTTGATTCAATTCTGCTTTAGGGTTCTCTCGGGTTTAGTCGTCTTCTACCCCAATTTCTGCAGACTACGCTTCGGTGTTCTTGTTTCTGCATAAACGCGGTTGCGATTATTTCTGGGTTTTTGCTTCGAGTCGCTCAAGGTTCCATTAGAGATTGAGTGAGGTCTTCTTGGTAGTGAAGAAAAGGGTTGGCGAAAAAGATGGATATGATCAGTAGTTTACCAGATGATCTTATTGTTACTCACATAGTCTCCTTCCTCTCGGCAAAAGCGGCTGCTTGCTTGATGTGTACCTCCAAGAAATGGGCGAATCTGCTTACCGTCTTACGGAGTGCTGCTTATGTTGGTTGCTACTCGTTTGAGCCACGTCTCAAAAATTTCGCTGATGAATTAGCATCGGCTCGAGATGCCATTCACCGTTTGAGGAGATTCTCTCTAAAGCTGGGGTCTTTGGATTTTGCTCAGTATAGTACTGTCAGCGATTGTTTACGAGATGCGTTCAAGTGTGGTGTCTTCGATCTTGAACTGGACGTCAACTTCGAAGGAGATTTCATTGATTACTCACTGCCTTCTGAGATCTTCACTTGCAAGAGCGTTGTGAAAATGAAGCTAGGGTCTGGTTTTGTTATTGACATTATCCCTAGTAATGCTTTGCTTCCTGCTCTTAAGACTCTTCTTCTTGATTCAGTTCGGTTCGATGGTATTGGTGGTTGTGCGTTTACAAGGCTTCTTTCTGCTTGCCCTGTGCTTGAGGAGTTAGTCATAGATGGATTTAACTGTGAACTTTGGAATTGGTCTCACACTGTGTCTAGTCAGATCCTTAGAAGACTTACTATAAGGCGTGCATATTCAGAAGATGAAGATTATCATCAAGAATATGAGTTTGAGAGAATTAGTTTTGATACTCCCAGTCTTGCCTACTTAGAATACGATGATTATATTCATGAAGAGTTTCCAGTTGTTAATCTCGACTCCCTTGTTGAAGCGACCCTCAATTTTAGTCTGATGACTGCTTCGGATGAAACCGATCCAACGAATCTGTTCAAGGGTTTGGAAAATGTTCAGATTCTGCGCTTAGACACTGTTGACACGATGCAGGCAAGTGTTCTCTACTGAATCTTACCCTTACTCTTTTGTGAATATGTTTCTGCAGCTTAACAAATAGTAAAGCTTAGGGAACCATCCATCATAATTTTGCTAGACACTGTAATGTTTACTAAAATATTGCATTCTGATGACTGACTTGTTGTTGACTTTTTATTATTCTGTTCCAGGTGTTCGAGGCCGGCATTGATACAGCCACAGTGTTTGAAAACATGTCTCATTTATATATGCCAACTGAAGCAGATGTTTGCTGGGATGGTCTAAAAGTTTTTGTTACGAAATCTCCAAATCTGAAGACTCTGACCATTGAGGTATGACCGAAAGTCCCCTAAAAGTTCATTGAACAAACCTTATAATATATACTCTTCTTATAGGTGGTAGTACTCATAACAAAAACTTTTCAGGCTTTGCACTATACTTATGATAGCGATGAAAAAGCAGTTTGCGAATGCTTAGAGGACTATTCTTTCCTTTTGACCTGCCCTGTTGAGATCCTAAAGATAACCCAATTCGATGGATATGTCGGAGAAATGGTGCAAGTAAAGCATGTCTTGGAGAAATTGCAGTGTCTGGTGCTGTTGGAAGTTCATGTCCAGGCAACAAGTGATGAAAAAAAGCTGCAGATCTTGGACGATCTCTCGATGCTTCCGAGAGTTTCGTCCAAATGCAAAGTCGAGGTCAAGTTCGGTTATACAAACTAGAGTCTGTTTGAGCCTCACAACATATACTTGTGAAATCACAGACGTGGTTCCTGGTTTGTTGACATTAGAACTAGTGTTATTCTTTTTGCATCTTTCGTACACATGCGTGATATTTTGTTCTGAATCGAACAGTTAGGAGTTTTTGTCATCTCTGACTTTAGTAGTTTGTTTTGTGCCTAGAACACTCTTGAGTTTGTAAGTGACAGGCTGAGCTAGTCTACTGTTGCTAAGAGGTATAGTTTCTCAGATATATTCCGGTCAAGGAGGATTTAACATTCACAGGGATTTAGTTTTGATTGCTTGTTTTTAATTTTAAATGTCTCAAAATAAATGAACTTGATGAGAAACAGTGTTAATTAAATCGTTGTTATATGATCCTCCTCAATTTTGAATCTGGTTCGGTGTGTTTGAAACCGAGTGCAAATAAAACCAATTCAGACCAAGTTAATTGCAACGATACTATGAAGACCTGCAAAGGCTACACAGAGATTAGTCCAAAAATTAAATAAAAAGTCCAGTATTATTTTAGACCCGCCGGTACTATACTGTATTTGGAGAGAAGTTCCACCGGCGCGGGTGACAGTTGGTGACTCCGATTGAGCAAATCGGCGTTTAATGATACCAATCGAAGAGTATATGCTTCACTAAATCGGCGTTTCTCATGGTACGAATATACGAATTCGTGTTTATTTTGGCTATAGAAATTAGGGGTTTTATGATTTATAGAAATTAGGATGATGTAATTGACTCTTATGCATAAAAATTAGTACTAGGGTTGAAACAATTGGAAAGACACTGTGATTTGTGATTGTCCTTTGTTTGTTCAATGCATGCTTTTTTTTCTTTCACCGGAGATTTCTCGCTATTTTTATTTTGGGTATGGAGCTTGGGAAAACGTTTTGATGATGGTGAGATATATGTTCTGCTGCAAGAGAGTGTTGTAAGGGTATGTGATTTGTCTTTCTCAATTGTGTTTCATTCCTGTTCTACTTTCTCGTTGATGGCTAACAACAGACTTTTCATGTTTGTCTTGGTTTGTCTTGGGCTTTGAAGACACCAAACCAGTACTTGAAGCCATAAAGAACAAAGGCATAACAACCATTGGAGCTGCAGGGATGTGTTGGGGCGGTTCGTTTTCTATCTATTAATTATCTTTGCTTCTTCACTTCTTGTTGAGGAATTGTTCCCAATTTACCTGTGCTGTAGTTACGTGGAGAAATTTGTGTCATTCTCTTTCGCTGGTATTATCTTATCTAAATGGATAAGTTTTATCTATTGTGTTATTGATCTTCATCAGAAGTAGTGCGTGGAGCTGTCTAAACTAGAGCTTATTCAAGCAGCTGTTTTGCTTCATCCTACTTTTGTTACAGTTGATGATATCAAGGGTAAGTGACCTTTGGTATACTTCAACATCTTCATTCCTACGTTTGTTGTCATTTGCCTTGCCTCATTCTTTGTAAAATTTTGAGAGTCACTTATAAGATTAATTTCGTAACTCGTATCACCAAGATTACAACATCCACTAACTTAAGCAGATGTTGATTGTTTTGTATACGAATCAGCAGGGGGCTCATGCTTCACATTTACAGACATAGAAACACTTTGATTGGTCCGGTTGCTTTACTTTTCATAGTCTTTGGTTGGTTTCTTCAGGTGGGAAGGCTCCAATTGCTATATTGGGAGCTAAAATTGATCATTGGACCTCACCAGCACTCGGGAAGCAATTTGAAGAGACTTTAGCATCCAAACCCGAGGTAAACTGCTTCTGCACTGCAATTCAAACAGTTATATATAAAACGCCTTTCATCTAACTTAAAACGGACTCTGTAGGTAACCTAGTTACGTGAAGATACACCCGAAAGTGTCACACGGCTGGACAGTCAGGTACAACATCGATGAAATGCTTGATTGGTTTGTGACTTACCTCAAATTTAGTCATACACAAGTTTTTTCAAATTTAAATTTTTAGATCCTCAACTAGTTGTTCTACCATTGGAGTATATAAAAAATAATGGATATTTTTAGGTGTCTAACTTTTGAGATTTGCATTTTTTCAATTATAGTTGGATCTCATAAATGGGATCCAACCATTGAAGATGGTAAATTATACCAAATAACTGCTTGAATAAATAAAAAAAAAACGTACCAAATAATTAGAAACCTAAACCCAAATTAACCGGAGTTTGGACTGGGAGGCGATGATTACAGCTGGCGCAAAATGATTGGCTTATTAATTATTGTATCAGAGCATATAATGAAAGAGCAAAATTGATAGAAACATAATAATTGAACCTTTGCTCTGCTTTCAAGAATCTAGTTCTTCGTCAAGTTCTCTTTGAAGATTCAGTTCCGCTTCAGAGTTCTCTCGGTTTTAGTCGTCTTCTACCCTAATTTCTGCAAATTACGCTTCGGTGTTCTTGTTCTGCATTGCGATTATTTCTGGGTATTGAAAGGGTTCTTTGGGGTTGGCAAAAAAAAAAAGGATGGATAGGATCAGTAGTTTACCAGATGATCTTATTGTTACTCAAGTAGTCTCCTTCCTCTCGGCAAAAGCGGCTGCGTGCTTGAAGTGTACCTCCAAGAAATGGTGGAATCTGCTTACCGTCTTACCGAGTGCTGTTTTTGCTGGTTCCTCCTCGTCTGCCATTAGTACTAAGGCAAGTCTCAAAGATTTCGCTGATGAATTAGTATCGGCTCGACATGCCATTCACCGTTTGAGGAGATTCTCTCTAAAGCTACAGTCTTTGGATTATGCTCAGTATAGTACTGTCAACGATTGTTTACGAGATGCGATCAAGTGTGGTGTCTTGGATCTTGAACTGGACGTCAACGTCCAAGGAGATTACTCACTGCCTTGTGAGATCTTCACTTGCAAGAGCGTTGTGAAAATGAAGCTAGGGTCTGGCTTTGTTATTGACATTCTCCCTAGTAATGCTTTGCTTCCTGCTCTCAAGACTCTCCTTCTTGATTCAGTTCGGTTCAATGATACTAGTGGTTGTGCGTTTACAAGGCTTCTTTCTGCTTGCCCTGTGCTTGAGGAGTTAGTCATAGATGGATTCAACTGTGAACGTTGGAATTGGTCTCACACTGTGTGTAGTCAGACCCTTAGGAGACTTACTATGAGGCGTGCATATACAGAAGAAGAAGATTATGAAGGCTATGTGTTTAAGAGAATTAGTTTTGATACTCCCAGTCTTGCCTACTTAGAATACAGTGATTTTATTCATGACGAGTTTCCAGTTGTTAATCTCGACTCCCTTGTTGAAGCGAAGCTCCATTTTAATCTGATGACTTATGGGAATGAAACCGATCCAACGAATCTGTTCAAGGGTTTGAAAAATGTTCATATTCTGCGCTTAGACTATGTTGACACGATGCTGGCAAGTGTTCTCTACTGCATCTTACCCTAACTCTATGAATATGTTTCTGCATAGTAAAGCTTAGGGAACCATTCCTCGGCATAATTTTGCTGGACATTGGAATGTTTACTACAGTTTTGTTGTGCCAAATTTTGCATTTTGATGACTGACTTGTTGACTTTTTTATTATTTCTGTTCCAGCTGTTCGGGGATGCCAGTGAAACAGCCACAGTGTTTGAAAACATGTCTCATATATATATGCCAACTGAATCACCTTCCTGCTGGGTTGGTCTAAAACGTTTTGTTAAGAAATCGCCAAATCTGAGGACTCTCACCATTGAGGTATGACCGAATGCCCCCAAAAAAGTTCATTGAGCAAAGTAAAACTCCTATATATATAGGTCCTCATAAAGTGTCTTTTACAGGAATTGCACTATGATTATTCAATATCTGTCTGCGAATGCTTGGAGGACTATGCTTTCCTTTTGACCTGCCCTATTGAGATCCTAAAGATAACTCAATTCAAGGGATATATCGAAGAAATGGTGCAACTAAAGCGTGTCTTGGAGAAATTGCAGTGTCTGGTGCTGTTGGAAGTTCATGTCAAGGTAAGTAGTGATGAAGAAAAGCTGCAGATCTTGGCGGATCTCTTAATGCTTCCGAGAGCTTCATCGAAATGCAAAGTCGAGGTCAAGTTCGGTTAAACAAACTAGAGTTTGTTTACCTCAACATGAACATTTAGATCTGATCAAAGGAACAGACGTGGTTCCTGATTTGTTGACATTAGAACTAGTGTTATTCTTTTTGCATCTTTCGTACATGCGTGATATTTGTTCTGATTTGAACAGTTTGGTGTTTTTGTCATCTCTGACTTTAGAACTAGTGTTGTTTTGTGCCTAAAGTCACTCTTGAGTTTGTAAGAGAGAGGCTAAGCTACATTATGTCTACTGTTGTTACCAAGAGATATACTTTCTCAGATATTTTCCGATGAAGGAGGATTTAACGTCCACAGGGATTTAGTGAGTAATTTGCTTTGACTGTTTCTTTTTAAATGTCTCAAATCTCAAAATCAGATGAACTTAACGTTAATTATATATCCTCCTCAATTTGAATCTGGTTCGGTTTGGTTAACTAATGTTTGAAAGCCAGTGCAAATCAAACCAATTCAGACCAAGTTGTAATTGAAAAAACTCCCCGGTTTAGTTCTTCCTCGTCAGTCGTCACATTCGATTTGAAGATGCAATTTTGATTCACTAAAGGCATCAACGTTGTTCATGGTACTAGAGATGAATAGATCGGCTCTAACGTCCTCTTTGAATCTGGTGTTCGCTCTAGTTTTCGTGTAGACAAGTAGTGGATTAAGCTGGTCTGTTGCTAAACTGAAACTAGGGTCTGATTTAGGGATTATTATCTAGTTTTCACTTAATGTTAGAGACTAGGCGCTTATTTCTCCATTGGAAACTGTAGTTTAACGGGTCGCTAGGTTTTTGCATGAAGTATGGATAGATATTGCAGTCTACCAAATGAGATTATTTGCCATATCGGGTCATTCACAAAGGAGGCTGTGTTCACAATGGTTCTCTCAAAGAGTTGGCGAAATCTGTTTATATGGACATATACAATTCCGTCTATATGGACATAAGCTTTTATCTAATAGAATACTTTGTTTTTGGTAATGAATTGGTGTAGAAACTAGGTTTCCACAATGAATTTGTTTAAGAGGGAAAACAAATTCAGTAAAGTGATCTCTCTATAAAACAGATCTAAGCTTTGAAATTAGAAGAAAAATAATAGATCTCGAAGAAGCTAGGGTTTCTATTGTCAAGAACAAGAAGAGAACTGAATTATTGTATTCAATTGTGGATGTTTTACAATGGAGAAGTCTCTCCTTATTTATACATTTACAAAGATTACATAATATATTAGCTTTCCTTATCGGACGGAGTAGAATATAGAAAACTGCCTAATTACACGAGTCGGCCGTCGTGCCGAAGTAGAGGTTGGTTTCTTCCTCTCCAAGACTTCACTTCGTCCGAATTGACTTCAAATGACCTAATCGGTTCTTTAACCGGCTTCCCGGTTAAATAGATAATTTATCTTTCTGGTTTAGTTCGGTATGTCGGGAGTACTGAATCCCGCACCAACAATTGGGAAATGGAATCAGGTTTGGGCAGGACCATTGTCAGGTTACAGAGTAGCTTTGCTTCTGTTGAACCGTGGACCATCACGAACTTCGATTACTGCTCTTTGCGATGATTTTGAGATCCCTTATTTTTAAGAACAATAATACAGATCCCTTATTTTTAGTCTATGTTATTAGGATTTTATCAAGTTTTTTGGAACATAAAAATGTATTTTGTTCTTAAAGTTGCTATTTGGAGATCAACTTTTATTATATACCAATTAAATATTTACTAAGTTTGGTATTCTTCACTTAAATTTTCCTCTTTTAAGTTTCTTTGCACAATAAAGATCTTCATAAAGTATCTAATTTCTTACTTCATAAGCATGAATCTATCTTATCTAGATACGTAGTATTCAAAGACATGCAGGCCTAAAAACTACATAGCTGGCTTGGATTATTTCTTCTTTAAAAAAAAATTATGTTTCAAAACATGGTTCGAAATGGAGCTTCGAAATCGTTCGAATATGCCTTGTTTTGTTGTACGATAAGATCATAGGGGTCAGTTTATACCATGGTTCGAACCTGGAGAAATCAACCCATCAATCTAAAGAAAATAAATAATATTCGCAAACATAGTTAGGTTAAACCCCCAAAAGTTGTGTAGTGTAAGTTAGCAAACTTGAGTTCCCCCATACAGTTATATTCACTTGTTAGGCCATTGAACAGCTTCATAAAACAGAATCTCTGGACGAACCTTCCTTTCCCCACATAATCTGGCAACACTCTCCCAGTTACCAACAACCTATACCACACATATCAATAATGTCTTAATCCAACAAAGTTTACAATCCAGCTCAAGAAAGACAAAGGCTACTGTTTCATCTTACCTCTTCTATTGAAGCTTCATGTGTGAGACTGACCCACCGGTTCTTTTTATAAGCCATGCAAATGTATTCTTCTTCTTCACCACAACCAGTCTGCATTCCATATTCTAAGACTGTAACAGACAAGAGATACAGAAGAACAATAGCACAAACATATGTGACCCTGTTTCAGATTTTACCATTGACACAAGCCGGTACTTGGTGTTTGGTTCTAAGCCTTCATATAGCCTGCTGATATCTATCTCCCACTCCAAAGACTTTGTTGTTTCACATATTTCTTTTTCAGTTTCATTCTTCTCCCATTCCAGCCCTAATGTTGCAAACCCATCAAAACAGCAAACTGTTTGATCATTCCACAATAAATGAAACGAGTAGATAAGAACACAATCGTGGTCAAAACTTACCAATTGTGAAGATAGGTGGGCATCTACTGATAGTGTGGTGGACAAAGTTTGTGTCTCCACAGCCTCCTGTTCTAACATCACATATCATTTTCTCTTCCATGCGGATCATTTTAAGGATGTCTTCAAACTTCATATTCCCAAGAGCACTCTGCATATATAAAAACCACAGAGCATAATCACAGAGCAGGATTTTTAAGTGCCAGTTTCTGTAGAAAAGAAAAATATGANATTCCAGCCCTAATATTGCAAACCCATAAAAACAGCAAACTGTTTGATCATTCCACAATAAATGAAACGAGTAGATAAGAACACAATCGTGGTCAAAACTTACCAATTGTGAAGATAGGTGGGCATCTACTGATAATGTGGTGGACAAAGTTTGTCTCTCCACAGCCTCCTGTTCTAACATCACATATCATTTTATCTTCCATGCGGATCATTTTAAGGATGTCTTCAAACTTTATATTCCCAAGAGCACTCTGCATATATAAAAACCACAGAGCATAATCACAGAGCAGAAATTTTTAAGTGCCAGTTTTCTGTAGAAAAGAAAAATATGGAAAAAATGAAACATACCTTTAAGTCTCTGATAGAATCAGCAGGCATAACGATTCCATAAGAACTTTGCTCTGGATGATTTGGCTTCCTTCTGCATTTTTTACAACTCATTCTTTCATATACCTCCAACGTAAAAAGGCGAGTTACCAAGCTTTCTCCTTCTGGAATTTTCCACCAATGACAAAACTCGAGGATTGCGACGAGTACCTCAGCACCATCACTTGACTGAAATGAGTTAAAAGAAAAAAACGAATGACATTTAAGACAACATTCAGGCCTATGTATAATAATAATAACAATAATATTTAGAAGCTTATGTTTATCTGCACAAACCAGGGAATGAAATTCTTCTTCTAGGGAAGCAAGCAAGTTGGACAATAAGTGACTATAGAGTTCCTCTTCTTTTATCTGCTCCGAGACAAAAGCAGAAAAGAAACTTCGTAGTGCAGAAGGCACTTGGTTGTCAGAAAATGTCTGCCGATTGTGCAACAAATCTTCTTTAAGAACTTTAATGTTACAGAGGGACTGCAGCAGAAAAAAAAAAATCAAAGATAAGTTAGTAGAGAAATAATACCAGAAAATTAGAATGAGCTGAAACAGAAAAAGAGAGTTTAGGTTTTGAATTATTTTTGTTGTTGACTGCTAATACCTTCAGTATCATGTCAAGAGCTGAATTGTATCTGGATACAGCTTTGCCATGTACCGACTCCAAATTTTTAGACAGTGAATCTTCTCCATGCATATCTTAAAATAAGAATCATAAATTTAATACATCTAAGAACAGTTTTTAAAATATTCGTCAATTGAGAAGGTCTTTTGAAACCAGGGTCACCTTTAGTAGCTTCGTCTTGATTGGATAAAATTTCAGATTGACCTTTTTCACGAGTATCTTCTGGTTCCATAGAATCTTCTTCTGTCCTGTTTAGTGAAGTAACTCCCGGTTCAAGGTTGACATACGATTCGCTAGACATAGGTCAGAAAACGTTTTGTGTGATGAAGCACCGAAGCATATATGGTTGAGAATACTCTCCTCATAAAATAAACAACACTATATAAAACAAAAAAAACAAAAAACCCTAGAAAATCCTAATTAAAATAAGATAATTACTAGAACAGATAATTACAAATGAGAAAAATTAGCCTAAGTCTACGCTCATGATAATACGTAGCTTCTAGAAGAGAGGTACTTACTGTTCGACATTCTGATCAAGAAGACTAGACATGCTCGCTGAATTTCTCTGTTATGCCATGAAGACCATTCATTCGTATTCGTACAACTGAGTAACCAAATATTCATGGAAGCAAATAGAGAATTTAGACCATCAACGACCTTGTTACTTCTATTCTTTTTCTTCTTTGACCCTGGCTTCTTCTCCTTCTCTTGTTTTTTCTCGGATAAAGGTTCTGGAAGTGCTTTGACATCCATATCTACAATTTCATCTAACTCTTCCTAGAAGAAGATACATACATTAAAACATAAGGTACTATCAAACAGAAAATCAAAGGGAAGATGAAGGCTCTTTGTATGAAGCCAAAGTTACCAACCAACCTGCAAGAATCGTTTCAGCGGTTGAAGGATATACGAGCGGTACTCAAAAACAGAAAGTCCGACAAGGCTGTTTAGCAAATTAACCCTCGAGTTTTCAACTAACAAAATCTTTGAATCCAGTAGCGGAACCTGCAAGTCAATAGATACATTACGGTGACAACTGACAACTTCACTTAATTTTATGTCCTAAGTTAAATTTAGACCACAACTAAACCTTGTTGGTGACCACAGATTTCAGATGCTCAATGGACTTCAAAACTATAGCATCACTGATACGTTTATGCCGATGTATATGATTCAGACAATCTACTAGATCGACACAATCAACTGTCGGCTGCAATGCTCCTTCGAGAACATCTCGTACTGCACACAAGAACAATTTTGTAGTGAGAGAATTTCCAGCGTCTCTCCTTATATATTCTTCACATTTATTGCACAGAAGAGATGCATAAATGTTCCTCTGATCTTCCGGAATATTCCTTCTTCTTTCATCTTCGCGTGTACATAAGTTCTTGGCGTCAACAAGAGCTGCATCATAACATATCATTTTCATTTTCTTCTCATATTTGATTCCCAAAGTCCTACACGTGAATTGAACAGCTCTCAGAACAGCCACCCAAATATCAAGATTATGTGTCCTGATAGGTCTGGGAAATCTAAAACTCTCGTCTCCTGAAGAATTGTCTGCTAACCAAGATAAGATATCATCTCTATGAACTTGTGCTTTGGCATAGTGAATACTGGGATCAAAAACATTGATTGTCCCTTCATTATCAAATCGAGCCAGCTCGCATTTCAGCAGTCTCTTATCCAGAAGTAGAAATGTAAACTGAGGATCAAAGTCAATCTTTTCTCTAACTCGGCTACCATCGCAGAAACTGTCCGCTGCTCTGCGAACCAGATCTGTGCCATCATCCCTTTCACCTTTGATGTTTTTTAGAAAGTCCAGGATTTGATTGAGTTCATTACAATCCAGAAAGCAGATACTCTGAGGTGTGTCAACTAGGCGACACTCGGTAATAATGGTATGCTCAGAAACTTGGAACTGTGCAAGATACTTAACTACAAACTGTATCATCCAGTCTCGAATGCTACAAGACAGAATTTTACGCTCCCAAAACGAGACAAGGAGCAATTGGATTTCCTTGAGTAATTGACTGCGCTCTTCGTCTACAACTAAAGGCCAGTCTTTGGACCATCCATTCTCATATGCAAAGGCTTTCACATCTTGGAGTCGATTCTTAATCATATCAACGGCAGCTACTGCATCCACTGGTTCCCAATCTCCAACTGATATCTTACGAGCCCAGACTTTACTTATCGTAAGGGCCATATACTTTGTCGAAGAAGGTTTAAATTCAGCAGCATGTTCTTGTCCAATGTGATTCTTACACTCCTCAGGACTAGAGAACTTGTTCGAACAAGTTCGACACATCCAGAAAGTCCATTTTCTGTTTTCCCTGGCAGAAGTGAGAACTTGCTCCAAAGCATCTCGTCCCTCTTTGCCATACATTGCCTCGACGAAACTTATAAACTTTGCAGTGCTTACTTTCAGAAAGTTCCTTTTGAACTCATCACTCAAACCCATCCAACACGACCTCAGTTTCGGGTCTAGATTTTTCTTTGACTCCCTCGCTTTTGGTTCGCTTCTCTCTACAGAAGCAACTAGAGTCTTCTTGTTAGGTCCAGCGATCCTTGACTCTGCATCTCTGAGTATTCTTTCGATATCCTTTTTACTATTCTGCTCTTTCAAATCCAATTCACGAAAATTAGCCAAAACAGATAGATACTCTTTTGCTTTCTCAACAGATTTCTTGTAATACAAGNTTCATTACAATCCAGAAAGCAGATACTCTGAGGTGTGTCAACTAGGCGACACTCGGTAATAATGGTATGCTCAGAAACTTGGAACTGTGCAAGATACTTAACTACAAACTGTATCATCCAGTCTCGAATGCTACAAGACAGAATTTTACGCTCCCAAAACGAGACAAGGAGCAATTGGATTTCCTTGAGTAATTGACTGCGCTCTTCGTCTACAACTAAAGGCCAGTCTTTGGACCATCCATTCTCATATGCAAAGGCTTTCACATCTTGGAGTCGATTCTTAATCATATCAACGGCAGCTACTGCATCCACTGGTTCCCAATCTCCAACTGATATCTTACGAGCCCAGACTTTACTTATCGTAAGGGCCATATACTTTGTCGAAGAAGGTTTAAATTCAGCAGCATGTTCTTGTCCAATGTGATTCTTACACTCCTCAGGACTAGAGAACTTGTTCGAACAAGTTCGACACATCCAGAAAGTCCATTTTCTGTTTTCCCTGGCAGAAGTGAGAACTTGCTCCAAAGCATCTCGTCCCTCTTTGCCATACATTGCCTCGACGAAACTTATAAACTTTGCAGTGCTTACTTTCAGAAAGTTCCTTTTGAACTCATCACTCAAACCCATCCAACACGACCTCAGTTTCGGGTCTAGATTTTTCTTTGACTCCCTCGCTTTTGGTTCGCTTCTCTCTACAGAAGCAACTAGAGTCTTCTTGTTAGGTCCAGCGATCCTTGACTCTGCATCTCTGAGTATTCTTTCGATATCCTTTTTACTATTCTGCTCTTTCAAATCCAATTCACGAAAATTAGCCAAAACAGATAGATACTCTTTTGCTTTCTCAACAGATTTCTTGTAATACAAGGAAGATCCAAGATGTTGTCCCAATTCAAACAGTGAAACAGCACAAAACGATGAGAGCCCTTCACTTACGGAAAAGCATTCTACAGAAGCCAACAAAAACGTGAACTTCACGTCACGATTCTCTGCTCTTATCGCTTGTGCCCTGAAGATGGTACCTTGCTGGAAAATAAGCAAATCTGAGACCTTTTCTTTCCCTTGTTCCAAAATCGAGTCTTCAATTACCTCCATGGCCTTGATATGATCTCCTTGACCAAAGTAACTCTCATCAAATCCACAATCTTTCAGAGAAGGAGGCTTCATGTCAACGATTCTCTCAAAGCTTCTTGCGCTTTCTTGTTCTCTTTTTTGTTTTTTTTTTTGCTTCTTGCGATTGTTTATGTATCAAAAAGACTCACACTTTATCACGTGACAACCACGTGACAAGGATTGGGAATTAAAAAACAAAAAAGACTTCATTGAGGAATTGTGTCGAACACCTTGTGAGCATTTCTCGCCTGGACTGCTTCTGTTGTAAATACTGACAATCAATATAAACAGGCCAAAAAACCCCAAAATAAATCGAGTGAGTTTTCGAATTCGGGAGCGATTCTTCATGTTTTGGATCAGAGATGGTCATGGAATGATCGAAATTGGTTTATATCTTTTGAGTTTTTGGCTTTTGAGAGATTCGCAGCTGTTCAAATGTTTTTGAGTTTTGTTGACTCTACCGGTTAAGTTGAACCGGTTCCAAAGTTTCTTAATAAAAAAAAAAAAAAAAAACTCAAGTTTAACAAATGGATAGTGCCCTCTGCCCACCAAGTGTTCGACAAAAGTTCGCAATACCGTAGGAGACGAACACGTGCGGGAAGAGTTTTCGCGCTCAATTCTTTAATAATAGAACACGTGACCCACACTCCAACTGACTCTGCTGACCTTTCTGGGAAGAGTTTTTACTTTCTTCTTCTTCTTCTCTTCGACGCTTCCCACATTTTTTCTCTCTCTTTCTCGGGAAAATTCAGAAAGAAAAGCTCCATTGTTGTTTTCTCTCTAGGTAACTAAAGAACGTTTTGCTTTCAAGAAGATGGATCCATCAGCGGTTCAAGAAGTGAAGAAACCTGATCAGTAAGTAGTAGTCATATGTTTATGCCTTAGTTCTTCTCTTGACAATTCGTCTCCTTGCTAAGTGCTTATCTATCATTCAGAGATCTCTCAGCCTCAAACACAGAGGAATCTGATGAAGAGAAGAAACTCAACGCCACTTGTGTATCCGCTCTTGATATGATACTCGAGGTTTTAATTTTGCACAAGCGCCTGAATCTTATATTATACATCTTGTTTATTTGATTTATGGTTTTATGAATGTGATTTGTGCAGTCTCTTTCCAAGATTAGGTTTTTCTTAAACGCTTATTGGTTGGATTATGTTAACCACTCTGCTCCTCCAAAGGAGATACTTCGTACTTTCCTACTCAACAATCTCAGTCTCACTCATCCTCTGGTCTCTGCTCTCATCTTTTTGAAACCTTTTCTGACTTGTTAATTACTTCTTTCTCAAGCTTCATATCTTCTTGTTTGTTTACTATACTCTTTTAGGAAGCAAACCATCTTCTTAAACTCTTTCTAAACATCTTGGAGCTTCTTCCTCGCTGTTATTCACACTTTGAAGTTGATGAAGTGGCGAAAACCATTTGCTTTAGATGCAAGATGAATATGGCGTATTCTTCTCAACGTTCTTATGGCATCATCGTCAATGCTGATTCCCTCAGAGTTTACAACGTACGCAACTCATTTTCTTCCTTATGTTTTAAGTACTGAAATTGAAACAGAGTCAATTCTTTCATGAGGCTGATGCTAGAAACCGTTTTTTTTTTTTGCGTAATCACAGTCCGTATTCGTGATTAGAGCATTTGAGACTACCCTTAAGATCATCAGGCTCAACGTAAAGATGCTTTGCGACAAGGAAGGATGTGGGAAACGTAACTATGTTCAACGGGTGATAAACAATCTCCCAACTGTTTTCACGATTGGTAAGCTTATATATAAAATAACTATGGAGTTAGTTGGTTAGTAGCATTAACAACAAAATGCAGTAGTTTTGAGCATGTTTTCTTGTGTTGTTTTTAGCACTTCAGTGGGAGAACAATGAGACTAGCTGCGATATATTTAGTACAGTTGCTGCTCTGGAAACTGAGATATGTATTAGTGCCATATGCAGATACGAAGGTGACAGCTTATACACCAAATACCGTCTGGTCTCAATGGTAATGGGCCATTTTGTTTTACTTCCATTAAGTTTACTAAATATTGAAGTACCAGAAACAAATATAATGTTAATATTTAGGCTTGCTCGCATGGAGATCAATACAACTGTATAGCTTATGAAAACAGTAGGTGGGTCAGATATTTTGGTTCTGAGAAAGAGGTAAAGCTTTTAGACATTTTTGTAANTATTCACACTTTGAAGTTGATGAAGTGGCGAAAACCATTTGCTTTAGATGCAAGATGAATATGGCGTATTCTTCTCAACGTTCTTATGGCATCATCGTCAATGCTGATTCCCTCAGAGTTTACAACGTACGCAACTCATTTTCTTCCTTATGTTTTAAGTACTGAAATTGAAACAGAGTCAATTCTTTCATGAGGCTGATGCTAGAAACCGTTTTTTTTTTTTGCGTAATCACAGTCCGTATTCGTGATTAGAGCATTTGAGACTACCCTTAAGATCATCAGGCTCAACGTAAAGATGCTTTGCGACAAGGAAGGATGTGGGAAACGTAACTATGTTCAACGGGTGATAAACAATCTCCCAACTGTTTTCACGATTGGTAAGCTTATATATAAAATAACTATGGAGTTAGTTGGTTAGTAGCATTAACAACAAAATGCAGTAGTTTTGAGCATGTTTTCTTGTGTTGTTTTTAGCACTTCAGTGGGAGAACAATGAGACTAGCTGCGATATATTTAGTACAGTTGCTGCTCTGGAAACTGAGATATGTATTAGTGCCATATGCAGATACGAAGGTGACAGCTTATACACCAAATACCGTCTGGTCTCAATGGTAATGGGCCATTTTGTTTTACTTCCATTAAGTTTACTAAATATTGAAGTACCAGAAACAAATATAATGTTAATATTTAGGCTTGCTCGCATGGAGATCAATACAACTGTATAGCTTATGAAAACAGTAGGTGGGTCAGATATTTTGGTTCTGAGAAAGAGGTAAAGCTTTTAGACATTTTTGTAAAAGGACAAGCAAGTTACTCTGATATCTGTACCTGAGTGAGGGTATGTTACTTATCTAGGTTATAGGAGACTGGAAGAGTGTTGTCAACATTTTCGTAACGCACGATAATATTCGACCCGAGATTCTGTTTTTTGAGAGCGTACGTAAGCTCCTTCGACTGCATACATGCTTATGTATTGTACCTTTGCTTATGTGTGTGTTCTCAGTTCCACCTACATGAATCGCAGGCTAGGCAGAGGGGCCAGGTTGTTTCCGGGCAGAGAGATCTGGGAAAATCCAGAAAGATCAGTCCCAGCCAGATCATGGAGATGAATCCATCAGAGGTTCAAGAAGTAAGGAAATTCGAAGAAATTGACCAAAAATTAGAACCGTAAGTAGTCAAATCTCATCCTTTAATTAAGCCTTTTCCTGTAGAGTATGCTTTAATTATGCTTATCTATCATTCAGAGAACTCTCAGACTCAAACACAGAGGAATCTGAAGAGAAGTTACTGAACGCCACTTCTGTTTCAGCTCTTGATATGATACTCAAGGTTTATTTTTGCAGAACGTAACTAGCCTGAATCTATTTTTTATCGATATTGTTTATTTCATTTATTGTTTTTAAGAATGTGATTTGTGCAGTCTCTGTGGAAGATTAGTGTTTTCTTAAGCGATTTTTTGAGGAATTATGTTCAAGAAGCACAACACAACCTGACAGATGATGAATCTGTTCTTCCACAAGACATACTTCGTATCTTCCTACTCGACAATCTCAGTCTCACTACTCATCCTCTGGTCTCTGCTCTCATCTTTAAACCTTTGTGTCTTATGTGTGTTGTTAATTACGTCTTTCTCAAGCTTCATATGTTCTTGTTGTTTACTATACTCTTCAGGAAGCAAACGGTGTTTCTAAGCTGTTTCTAAACATCTTGGAGCTTCTACCTCGCTGGAATTCGCACTTCAAAGTGAACGAAGTGGCGAAAACGAATTGCGTTAGATGCAAGACAGATAGGGCGTATTCTGGTGAATGTTCTTTTGGTCTGATCATCAATGCTAATTCACTCAGAGTATTCAAGGCAAGTCATTTTTTTCATTTTTTTTTTTTTTAGTACTGAAAGAGAGTCAAGTCTTACATGAGATTGATACTAGAAACGTTTTTGGGTAATCACAGTCTGCACTTGTGATTTATACATTTGCGACTACCCTTAAGATCATCAGGCTCAACGCAAAGATGCTTTGTGAAAAAGAAGGATGTGGGAAACGAAACTATGTTCAACATATGATAAATAAACTTCCATCTGTTTTCACAATTGGTAAGCCTATATATGATAAGCTATGGTTACTAGCATTAACAACAAAATGCAGTAGTTTTGAGCATGTTTTCTCATATTGTTTTTAGCATTTGAGTGGGAGAACAATGAGACTGGAAAAGAAATATTCGATACAATTTCTGTCCTGGCGACTAAGATAGATATTCGTAAGATATACAAATACGAAGGTGACAGTCCATACACCAAATACCGTCTCGTCTCAATGGTAAAGGCCCAAGTATCTAATTTGTTTCAGTTCCATTTAAGTTTTCTATGTTACCAGAAACAACTCTCCAAATATTAATATTCAGGTTTGATCGCATGAAATATCTATACAACTGTATAGCGTATGAAAATAATACATGGGTCAGACTCAGACATTACTGTTCTGAGATAGAGGTGATATTACAGGTTTGCTCGCATGGAGATGGATACAACTGTGTAGCTTATGAAAACAATGGATGGGTCAGACATTTTCGTTCTGAGAAAGAGGTAAAAGAGCTTAGACTTGACTTTTATGGTGAAAGACAAGCAAGTTACTCGATCTGTGACTGAGTGATGTATGTTGGCTGTCCAGGTTATTGGAGACTGGGATGGTGTTCTCAACAAATTCCGAGAACTGTATATTCGACCTGAGATTCTATTTTTTGAAAACGTAAGCTCCTTTTAGTGAATACTTGCTTCTTCTTCTTTTTTTCCTTTGCTTATGTGTGTGTTCTCAGATCCACCTATATGAATTGCAGACTAGGCAAGAGGGGTACTAGAAGTTTTCCGCGCTGGGATCTGATGATTAAGTGAGTGGCTTCCAATGGTGCAGGAAAGGGATTGATGTATATACAAAAATCAAAATGTGTTCTGAGTCTAAGTCAAAGCCTTTACAGGAGTACGTAGAACAATGTTTTGGTGGTGTTACACAACTGTGAACAGGCTTGTCTGTATTTTGTTTTTGCCCATATTCAACATCCTGTTGTTTATGATCGTTGAATATGGATAGCTAGATATATCATTCTTCCAAATTCAACACTTGTAACACAACTCAGTTTGATGCATTGGCCGGTAAGTGGTAAAAGAAGCTTTCTTTATCCCATTTGTTAGGTTTAGACAATTATCCCATCTAGACATAAACAGGGTCGATATGGACACTCACTTTGTTCTATTCAATTTCACTGATCTTGTACCAGGATAATGACGGTTTAGTTTCTTTGGTAGGTATTTTGTCTTTGTGATATGGACATCAAATTCAAAGAAAAATCATTTACACTTCTTCAAGATGATCTTCCACATGTCCATAGATGCACCAAACCACACATGATCACAAATTGGAGACTCTCTACTAATTTAAGAAGCTTCTAAAAGTGCACAACTTCATGCCAAAGCTTATTGTCATCGGCCATATACAATTCCGTCTATATGGACATAAGCTTTTATCTAATCTAGTAGAATACTTTTGTTTTTGGTAATGAATTGGGAAATGGAATCAGGTTTGGGCAGGACCATTGTCAGGTTACAGAGTAGCTTTGCTTCTGTTGGACCGTGGACCATCGCGAACTTGGATTACTGCTCTTTGGGATGATATTGAGATCCCTGCAAACAGCATCGTTCAAGCCAGAGATCTATGGGAGGTATACATACATACATAAATTCATACGTATTTAACTGGTATATACATACATACACTAAAAAAAAATCTGATCTTTTGTCTTCTGATGAATGTGTTTTGTTGTGATGTGAAAACCGCACAAGACATTGAAACAAAAGTTTGTAGGGAACTTGACAGCAACAGTGGATTCTCATGCGTGTAAGCTGTATGTTCTCAAACCTGCTGCCTGAAATATGTATATACAAAGAGAGTTAGTGCGGCTATGTTGTATTCTCCAATTATTCTGTTAAAACAATAAGGGTTCGTCTCAAATTGTGTTTCCACAGATTGTTCTCCAATAAAGTGTTCTGTTTGCTCAAAATGCTAAAAATTCTCTACTGATATAATCCAATAGTGTGTTGTCGATGAGTTTGAAACGATATGTGTGTGTGTGTGTGTCCAATATACTGATGAACTCTATGCTTTAAACCAAAAAAAAAAAAAAAGAAGAAATTCTTAGCTTTTGATTTTGTTGCGTACGACACACGACAGATCACATCCCTTGTGCGTTGGGCCACTCGAGGAAACAAATCATCTCATCATTTCAATAACCTAAGACTTTGCAGTAAAGTATACTCTTTGTAACTGGGTGGGGTTATTTATGTTGTTGATTTATAGATAAAAGATATAGATCACTTATTACATATGTTTGGTTTGAGTTTTGCATTTTTAACCTAGCTAGAATTAGGTATTGTTATTATTATTTTTGCTTACAATCATAAGTCTCAAAATTGTGAAAAACTTTACAATAGTGACAAAAATTAAGAAAATACCAAACATCAGACTCGGAAAGTATGCTCAGTTTTTAATAATAACTAATGAGAACATGCATATCAATGTATATATATACCAATACCATTCGAATGGCCACCGACTCGTAGGACCACGGTTTGGGCTCATCAGAACAAACAACTTCAGTCTTCAAGTCCATATAGTGGTGATGTATAATAATAATGATTCGATTGTGTTTACTAGGGTCCAATGCGATAATGACAACGAAAACCTAACCATTCATTGAAACGCGTGAAGAATTCTGTTTTTGTAATTTGGATGTAAATGACGCTATCAGAGCTTAATAGGTTTATTCATAATTAAAAAAAGTCGGTCACTCCAAAAAATACTTGTTTTAGAGCTAAAATATTCCTCCTTGTAATTTAATTACCTGAAAAAAATAGCAAGTTCACTGTGGTATAACTTCAGTTCCTGAGACAGTAAGAAATAAACAAGAAGAAGTTTGGATCGTACCAGATTTGGTGAAGATGGTGTCCTCACCAGCTGAATGGCCGGCTTTCTCTGCCTATCTTGTCGACGTTATAGAGGATATGAAGGAGTTTACAAGATTCTCGTTAACTTTGATTCCTAGGAATGCGAATGTACTTGCGGATCGATTAGCACGACAAGTTCGTACTCAACCGCACGTGGTTACATCTGTTAGCTGTACTTTTCCTAATTGGCTTGTTTGAGTCAATTCTATTGTTGTAAAAAAAAAAAAAAGTTTGGATCGTATATTGTTTTTGTTAGAGTTAGCTAAACCTTTACAATTCATTATTCATCATCATCTTTTACTAGAGTTGTTCTTATTTTTTTCTAAAATCCGGAGTCTGTGAAATGAACATATATATATATATATATATATCCTCTAGTCTCCATCGCTTATACTCCGACCGACAAACACTTGTGTGTTATCTGGTTAATGGTTAACCACAAGAAAAGCTTTCTTTCTTTTATATCCATAACTATTAGAATTAGTTATGAATACGTCCTACACAGTTACAAACGACTTCTTTTCCTCAATCTTTTTACACTTTTTTGCGTCACAACCATGTGTATAACATATATATTTTTTTCCCCATATCCGTGAAGCTACACAAATCTGAAAAATAAAATTAAAATAACAAAAAAAGACCCACTTGCTATGGAGACAACTATGACTGCAGTCCCAGATATATATAGATTGGCATGATCACACTTAGCCATCAACATTTATTACAGAACCCACTTTTTATTTTTCTATAAATTCTCTCTGAGTCAGTTTGTAGCCATTGAAGGAAATAAGAAAGAGATTGGCATGATCACACCATCAACATTTACTACAGAACCCACTTTTGATTTTTCTTTAAACTCTCTCTGAGTCAGTTTACAGCCATTGAAGGAAAGAAGAAAGAGATTGGCATGATCACACTTAACCATCAACATTTATTACAGAACCCACTTTTGATTTTTCTATAAATTCTCTCTGAGTCAGTTTATAGCCATTGAAGGAAAGAAGAAAAAGAGCTTGATCAAGCAATGGTTTTTATTGGTTTCTTCTTAAGATTCATTACGTTCACTCTGACTCTGACTCAGATCGTTGATGGGTTTCATCAGAGTCGAATGTTGATGAACAATGGACTTGCTCTCTCTCCTCAAATGGGGTTCGATCCCTCTTCTTCATTTGTTTTAATTGATTTTACTTACTTGACTCACAAGTTTAATTTACCTCTTATGATTGATTTACTCTCTGATCAGATGGAACAGCTGGAATCATTTTCAGTGTAACATCAATGAAACCCTCATCAAACAAACGGGTGATTACTGATTCTACTATATAGAAACCAAATCTGATGCACGATTGATTGACTGATAGTAAAAATAATACTAACAATCTGAGTTTCTCTACAGCTGATGCAATGGTTTCAAGTGGTCTTTCTGCCATAGGTTACAAATACATCAACATAGGTAACAAACAAAAAAACCATTTTGGACTAGTTACTCTGTTTTTCATCTCTTCGTTTTCTTAATGATTATGTTCTGTTTTTGTCTGTGTTTATAGATGATTGTTGGGGTGAACTCAAAAGAGATTCTAAGGTTAATGAAACCCTATCAAAGATGTATCTTCATTACAAGAGTGTTTTGAAAATGAAAGAACCAAACTGAGATGTGTTTCTGGTGTATTTTGATAGGGCAATTTGGTTGCAAAAGCATCGACATTTCCTTCAGGAATCAAAGCTTTATCAGATTATGTTCACAGCAAAGGGCTAAAGCTTGGGATCTACTCTGATGCCGGGTATAAATACAGATCTTATAAACCCAAAATATTGTTAAGACATGGTTAATCTGGTTGATGATCATATATATCTCGATTTCTAGGACTCTTACTTGCAGCCAAACCGTGCCAGGCTCACTTGGGCATGAAGAACAAGATGCCAAAACGTTTGCCTCATGGGTATGTATGTATATATGCTTGTATGTATTGTATATCTGAACTCATTTCATGATCCTTGAAGCTGTGTGTTTCTGTTGTTGTGTATTCGACAGGGGATTGATTACTTGAAGTATGATAACTGCGAAAAAATACAGGGACAAGTCCAAGAGAAAGATATCCAAAGATGAGCAAAGCTCTCCTAAATTCAGGAAGATCCATATTCTTCTCTCTGTGTGAATGGTAAGAAAGATTCACTAATGATTTTAACTAAGACAACTTTGGTCTGATTATATTAAACAAAAAACTGAGTTGTAAGTGCAGGGGACAAGAGGATCCAGCAACTTGGGCAGGAGATATTGGCAACAGTTGGAGAACAACTGGAGATATCCAAGATAACTGGAACAGGTTTCTGTTCTTTAATGGTTTTTTTTTCTCCAATCTTAACAATACAAGAACCTGAAGATGTTTCTCTCTTCGTTTTTGCTTATTAGCATGACAATGATAGCGGATCAGAACGATCGATGGGCATCTTACGCAAGACCAGGATCATGGAACGGTAAGTAGTTTGGTGTTAATAAACAGATGTAAGTCAATTTTATCATGAACCAAGAAAGTGATCATATATAGTTTGTCCGGGTAAAACTTAAACAGATCCAGACATGCTCGAAGTGGGAAATGGAGGCATGACTAAAGAAGAATACAGGTCGCATTTCAGCATCTGGGCATTGGCAAAAGTATGTATGAATGAAATGTTGTTTTACCTGAAATCCCTAAAGAGAGTATAAATGTTTCCAATCTTAAACCGATGCTGGATTGTGTTCTCTCTTGCAGGCTCCTCTGCTGATCGGGTGTGATCTTAGATCGATGGACAAAGTTACCTTTGAGTTGCTTAGCAACAAAGAGGTGATTTCTGTTAATCAAGGTAAATAATATCGAAATTTTCTTAACCACTTCAGAATCTGCTAATATGAAATCTTTAAGTGATAAAAGCTTGTAAGCTGTTTATGTTCAGACAAACTTGGGGTCCAGGGAAAGAAAGTCAAGAAAGAGGGTGATCTTGAGGTACTAGTTTTCTTATATATGTGTATGCACATGCCGAAAACATAAAACATGTTAACATATGTGGTGTGCTCTATACAGGTATGGGCAGGTCCACTAAGCAAGAAACGAGTAGCTGTCATCTTATGGAACAGAGGATCAGTACCTGCAAACATCACAGCTCGATGGGCGGACCTTGGCCTTGATTCATCAGCTATTGTTAATGCTCGTGACTTATGGGCGGTAAAATATGATAAACAAACAAACGCATGCATATTAGTATTCTGTTTCATTACTACTACTATTCACACCTGAAACCTAATCATGAACCATGACTATGATGAATGCAGCAATTGACACTTTCAAGCATTAAAACACAACTCTCTCCCCTAGTGGAGCCTCATGCCTGCAAGATGTACACTCTTACAAGACGCAAGGCATAAGATGCTGCTCTACTACACCTAGAAGTCAAGAAAGTAAAACTGAACCCTAGCAAAATCCTGTAGAAACCAGAAGACTGTGCCAAATCATCTTCTAGTCTGATTTTGTATCTATTATACTGAATATGAAGATGCCAAAAATAAGAAATACTCAATCCAAATAACATTATACAATAAGAAAGTATTGAGTTTTGACAACAATCTCAAATGCCACTTTTGAAGTAAAACCAACAAATCGTGATACTGTATTTGTTTTCTCATCTCTAACTAGCTTCTAAATCGTGTACGTCTCATTGATGTATGTAGATTTGATGATAATCATCACGCCATCATTTAACCCACCAAGAGAGCCTCAAATTACTGTATACTAGAAATAATTTTATTTTTATTAATTATGATATATATTTAATTTAGAAATATCTTTTTGAAATGTATTTTTTAATATGATTTTTAAAAAAAAATTATTTAATATTTGTTCCTTTATATATATGGTTCTTAATGTTTGGATTCAAAATAAA
Organism: Camelina sativa; assembly: GCF_000633955.1. Taxonomy (NCBI): domain Eukaryota; kingdom Viridiplantae; phylum Streptophyta; class Magnoliopsida; order Brassicales; family Brassicaceae; genus Camelina; species Camelina sativa. The sequence goes on along the minus strand of NC_025689.1, from coordinate 34,402,760 downwards.
ATAAACAAAACATATCGAACATTTTTTTAGTGAAAGTAATTAAATCCCTCAAATTTTTGTTGTTTTGTATTTTATTATTTTGTGATAAATTGTTAGGTTCTTAAAGCTCCAATCTCATTCTATTTTAAAGTCAATATTCTATTATAAAGTAACATTTGCTCTAACCCTAGAGTGGCTTACTCTATATCTTACTCTAAAGTAGAGTAAATGATAGGATTACTCTATATGCAACTTTAATTTTTCACACTAACTCCATCTTTTAGTATAAAATAGACTGACATATTGAAAAAACTATGCTCTATTTTAGAGTAAAAAATAGAATATATATTGGAGATAGTCTTAGCACACATAAGATTTGTGTAGAGACCATATATCAGACATTCAAAACAAAAATTGAGTATTGAAAATTGTTTACAGATATTACCAGATAAATCTCATCTTTCTCTAAGCTGTAATATGTGGATGCGATCAAAACTTAAATGATAATTCACTAGATTTCTATAATCAGAAAATTATTATTGAAACTCAGTAACCCTAAAAATAAATAAATTAAAATTATGTTTTAGTCTCAATCGTAAAAAAAATAATTGATAAATATTTATCTTTTTGCAAGTGGTTTTACAACTTTATATACTCTTTAACTCAATCTTAATATTTGATTTTCTTTTTGACTCCACAATATGTTGCTACGGTTTGATTTTCTTCAGTTAGCTTCCTAATAAATATCTTGTGAATTAGAAACTCTATATGAATGCTTAAAATGTGTTTTACTTCTACGATGATGGATTATTTATCGGTCATTGTCTCTATTCTTATTCATTATGTTCTTTTAATTGTCAAAAAATGAACTCTCCAACATGTCAATTGATGTAGATGGATGGGAAGACAAAATTAGAAAAATTGATATCAACAAAAGATACATTCCAATTATTTTTCTGACATAACTACATTTCTTATTTATTTTAACTTACATCTAAATATTTTTTTAATTAACTATATTTAAACTTATAATATATATATGTTGACTTTTCCATCAGATTTTGATGATTTTAAAATAAGCTATGTGAGAAAAAAAAAATCAGACCGACTCAAATTCATCCAATCAATAAACTAAACTTCTAAAACTTGAATTTTGTACTATACTAATGAGATTATGAATCTAGACAATATGTTTTACAATGTAACAGAAGAATCACCAATGATTATTTTGAATATTTAATAAGTGTACTCATGATTTATCATATGCTCCAGTGTTTACTCTCTAATCTTGTAATCATCCTTAATATTAAAAAATTGGAATAATGCATATTAAAATATGGCTCATGTCATAAAAATTTATGAAATATCTTATACTATATCTCGCATTAAATTTTGAATAAAAGTCATGAAAAGAAAAATGTGTCAAATTTAATGTTTTTTAGATTCAATATATTATCTCTATTTTCTTATCATTTTAAAATAAATACTATAATTACCATTAAATAATTTTGTGAAACTATTGTTTTCTATTATTTCATGGGGTGATTAAGCAATTATGTTATTTTTATTTTCTTTTAGTACATATGTTTTAAAGACAGTCAAACTGTAACTTATAGAATATTAAACATATTTTAATTTTATCTGAGTTTTGTCTTTAATACAATATATATGATTATTAGATACAATGTGATTTTTTAAATATATTAGAACATATCTTATATTTTTAAATTAGTCTGTCATAAATTAATTTGGCTTCAGTTTTTATTTTAAAAGTATAAACCTTTTTTTTTGCTTTAATTGGTTTGATCAATAGTTTTATTTTTAGGTTATATGGTATATGCTTTCATTAGGAAATAATATATATGTTAAAACTAAAGAATATGTTATGATACCATTATGCTATTTTTATTTTCTTTTAGTACTTAAAACAATAGTCAAATGGTAACTTATATAATATTAAATACAATTTAATTTTATCTGAGATTTTTCTTTAATAAAATATATATGATTATTAAATGCCACTTTTGAAGTAAAACCAACAAATCGTGATACTGTATTTGTTTTCTCATCTCTAACTAGCTTCTAAATCGTGTACGTCTCATTGATGTATGTAGATTTGATGATAATCATCACGCCATCATTTAACCCACCAAGAGAGCCTCAAATTACTGTATACTAGAAATAATTTTATTTTTATTAATTATGATATATATTTAATTTAGAAATATCTTTTTGAAATGTATTTTTTAATATGATTTTTAAAAAAAAATTATTTAATATTTGTTCCTTTATATATATGGTTCTTAATGTTTGGATTCAAAATAAAATAAATAAAACATATCGAACATTTTTTTAGTGAAAGTAATTAAATCCCTCAAATTTTTGTTGTTTTGTATTTTATTATTTTGTGATAAATTGTTAGGTTCTTAAAGCTCCAATCTCATTCTATTTTAAAGTCAATATTCTATTATAAAGTAACATTTGCTCTAACCCTAGAGTGGCTTACTCTATATCTTACTCTAAAGTAGAGTAAATGATAGGATTACTCTATATGCAACTTTAATTTTTCACACTAACTCCATCTTTTAGTATAAAATAGACTGACATATTGAAAAAACTATGCTCTATTTTAGAGTAAAAAATAGAATATATATTGGAGATAGTCTTAGCACACATAAGATTTGTGTAGAGACCATATATCAGACATTCAAAACAAAAATTGAGTATTGAAAATTGTTTACAGATATTACCAGATAAATCTCATCTTTCTCTAAGCTGTAATATGTGGATGCGATCAAAACTTAAATGATAATTCGCTAGATTTCTATAATCAGAAAATTATTATTGAAACTCAGTAACCCTAAAAATAAATAAATTAAAATTATGTTTTAGTCTCAATCGTAAAAAAAATAATTGATAAATATTTATCTTTTTGCAAGTGGTTTTACAACTTTATATATTCTTTAACTCAATCTTAATATTTGATTTTCTTTTTGACTCCACAATATGTTGCTACGGTTTGATTTTCTTCAGTTAGCTTCCTAATAAATATCTTGTGAATTAGAAACTCTATATGAATGCTTAAAATGTGTTTTACTTCTACGATGATGGATTATTTATCGGTCATTGTCTCTATTCTTATTCATTATGTTCTTTTAATTGTCAAAAAATGAACTCTCCAACATGTCAATTGATGTAGATGGATGGGAAGACAAAATTAGAAAAATTGATATGAACAAAAGATACATTCCAATTTAATTTAACTTATATAATATGTTAGCCCCTGAAGATACTCGTCAATCGTGCGACTGCCCTTGGTCCAAGCCTTGAGTTGATCTCGAACCTGTTGAACATGTCCACGGCTGGGCTTGCCATATGTATCGGCAAGAGTGCTCCAGATCTTGGAGGAAGTGGTCGTGCAGGAAAGGATAGGTTGAACGGTCAAAGAGATGGAGCCAAGAAGAGCACTATAAATCAACTTATCTTGGCGTTTCCAGTTGACATAGGCGGGATTCTCAGCTTCAACACCATCGGTGGTGATCATGGCAGAAGGGATCTGACTCGAGCCGTCAAGATGACCAGCAAAACCATAGCCATCAACCAGGGCGTGGACTTGAAGTTTCCACATGAGATAATTGAGGGTTGACAATTTGGTAACGTTGGTCATATTTATATGGAGCAGTGTTTGGTTGTTGTTGATGATGGTATCGGTCATCGTGGGAGATGAAGCGGAAGACATGAGGAAGACAAAGAAGAGAAAAAAAAAATTTAGGTTCTAGACCTGCTCTGATACCATATGAATGCAGTGTCGAAGGATATCTTATTCATTCACAAAGGAGAGATATATATACATAACATACAAAGAGACTAGGGTATTAGACAATATTTATTGTGAATATACAGTTGACATAAGTAGAGATACTAATGAAATTGTTAAAAGTAATTCATCATCACTTTCACATGTGCTACAAAGATTTACTGAAAGTCAAAAAGAGAAGGTAATTAAATAGGACGGTGCTTCTATTGTTGAAATAAGAAGTGGTGGTTGTTATGTTTGTCAACAAAAGTGGGCTGCAAGCTTCCTATAAATAGAGAGAGATCAAGCGAGAGCAAATCATCCCATAGCATCCAATATAATAAAGAGAAGTTGCAATACTAAGCAACATATAAATAAGAGAGTGTGTGAGGTTTGGAAAAATAACGAGTGGTGTGAGATTTGAGTGTTTTTACTATAAGTTATAAACTTTGTATTGTGAGTGATTTACAAATAAATATAAGAGTGTTTTATTTAGTTGGCTTATATATTTGTGGTTAATTTATAAATTGTGTATTTACAAGATACCAATTATACTTTAACCCAATATTAAACCGATTAATTTCTCAACATTTGGTATCAGAGCGAAGTCGATCCGACCAACTCTAATATATATTTGTTTAGTTGTTATTTGGAAGCTTTTGGTAAAATCATGACGGATTTTACTACCTCTATTGAGAAGCTCAATAACAACAATTATGGGTCATGGAGTACTCGCATGAAGTTTTATTTGCTCGGACAAGATTTATGGGATATCGTTAACGGAGCTGAGACGACACCACCAAGAGAAGCAAGAAGCACAGATACAACTTCCGACACCTCAACCTCAACACCGGTACGACAAGATGCTGCACCTCAAAGACCAACGAGTGATCATGACGCCTTAAAGAAGTGGAAGGTCAAGGCTGGTAAAGCCATGTATGCTTTAACCGTGGCTGTAGAAGAAGATTTTCTACAACGGATTAAAGATGCCCGAACACCAAAAGAAGCTTGGGACATATTGACGGCAATCTTTGCGAAGAAGAATGACGCAAAATTACAAAGGCTTGAGAATGAGCTTTTGTCTATCTCCCAGAAGAATATGACCGTGAGTCAATATTTTTCAAAAGTGAAGTCTCTTTGTGATGAGATTTCTAAACTAGATCCTGAAAATTCTATTACTCAGACAAGAATGAAAAGAATTATCATTCATGGTCTGAAGCCAGAATACAAGAGTATTATTACGGCAACTCGGGGCTGGGCTACCGAGCCAACTTTAGCAGATCTAGAGAATTTGCTAATGAATGAGGAGGATCTAGATAAACCCACACTTAGCCGACCAACCAATGGTGAAGAGACAGCTTTATTCACCAATAAGAGAAATGACCAAGGTTATGGTTATGGTCGTGGTCGAGGACGTGGTCGAGGTCGCGGTCGAGGACGCGGACGTGGTACCGGGAGATTCAACGGACAAGAACGAGATGCTCAAGGAAACCATGAGAGAAGTTTCCAATCAGGGGGAGCTCGAGGAGCTCAAAATAATCAAGGTGGTCAGAATCGATGGCAACAAAATAATAATGAAAGTGATGCATGTTACCATTGTGGCAAGAAGGGACATTATGCAAGAAATTGTTGGTCAAAGAAAGTTGAAGGAAATGCTGCCACAAGTTCAAAGAATGAAGGACATGGAGAAGAAGATTGGGAGTTTGAAACTTCTTTCTTTGCGGAGGAAGTGGATCTTGATGATGGAAGAGAGGAAGACTCAATAAAAGAATTTGCACTCACCGCTGTATGCGATCACTCAGTCGACTACAAAAATGATTGGATCGTTGACTCTGGGTGTTCAAATCATATGACAGGAGATGTGTCAAAATTAGTGAACATCACAAAATACAATGGAGATCGTGTTATTATAACAGCTGATAACACACAATTGCCAATAGCCCATGTTGGTGAGACAAATCTACCACAAAAGAATGGACATGAAGAAATTCAACTTCGAAATGTTTACCATGTCCCAGGAATGAAGAAGAACCTGTTATCCGTACCCCAACTCACAAGTGCAGGCAACTACGTACTGTTTGGTCCAGAAGATGTGAAGGTGTATCGAGAATTAAAAATTATTGGCACACCGTTCATAGAAGGACCAAAAATGAGGGCTATTTATGTGATGTCAGCAGAAGAAGCCTATGTTGAAAAAACGAGGAGAAGTGACACTGGCGACTTGTGGCATGCACGACTCGGACATGTCAATTACAGCAAATTAAAGATTATGATGCAGAAGTCGATGTTGAAGGGACTCCCACAACTTGAGATGAACCATGAGATTGTGTGCGCAGGATGCCAATATGGTAAGGCACATCAATTGCCTTACAAGGATTCAAATTTTAAAGCTAAGGAGCCGTTGGAGCTGGTTCATTCAGATTTGCTGGGAAAAATCAAACAACCATCAACACGTGGTTATCAATATTTGATAACCTTTATTGATGATTTTTCAAGATACGTATGGGTTTATTTTCTAAAGCATAAAGATGAGGCTTTAGAAAAATTTAAAGAATTCAAGACCACAGTAGAACGTGAGCTCGGTAAAACGATCAAGTGCCTACGCACTGATAATGGAGGAGAATACACTTCAAACGAGTTTAACAACTACCTTAAGGAGGTTAATATTCGGAGACAACTCACTTGTGCAAAAACTCCACAACAAAATGGAGTAGCCGAAAGAAAGAATCGCCACCTCGCAGAAATTTGTCGAAGTCTTCTGCACGCTAAGAACGTTGATACAAGATTTTGGGCAGAATGCATGAAGACGGGTGTTTATATCACCAATAGGCTGCCACAACCAAGATTGGAGTTTGTTTCACCATTTCAGAAGTTATATGATGTGAAACCAACGGTCAGTTACTTTCGAGTATTTGGATGTGTGTGCTATGTTTTTATTGCCGATGAAGATCGCAGTAAATTTGACAAGAAGGCCATTCGCTGCATTTTTGTGGGATACGACGAACAAAAGAAAGGCTGGAGATGTTGTGATCCCAATACAAACAAGATATATGTCTCACGAAATGTTGTATTCGATGAGGCATCTTCGTGGTGGGCAAACAAGGTAGCTTTACCAGATACGCATGAGTTGCAAGAAAAATTACAAACGAAGTTACAACTAGAATCGTCTCCTGGCAATGAAGACACAGAAGAACAGTTACCGTCACCTCAATCGAACGTTGGATCCAAGTCAAGAAGCCCTTGGAAAACAGGTGTTCATGAAACACCAAATGAAGTGGAGACCACTCAACAAGAAGAACAACAAGTGGAGCCAGTACAACCTCAACTACGAAGGTCTATAAGAGAAAGACGTAAAAATCCAAAGTACATAAATGCTGCGTATGCTGAAGTTAAAGAGCCAACTACATTCGAAGAAGCGTCAAGGAATCCAGAATGGAGAAAAGCTATGGAAGAAGAAATTTTGGCACTAAAACAAAATCAAACTTGGAATTTAGTGCCTAAACCGGAAGGTGTTAAACCAATATCCTGCAAATGGGTTTACAAGCTGAAAACTCTTCCAGACGGTACAATCGAACGATACAAGGCCCGATTAGTTGTACGTGGATTTTCTCAAGAGTATGGTATAGACTATGATGAGACATTTAGTCCAGTGGCAAAGATAACCACAGTTCGTGTGCTACTAGCACTAGCCGCAAGTAAGTCATGGAATTTATGGCAGATGGATGTGAAGAACGCTTTTCTAAATGGAGAACTTGATCGTGAAATTTATATTGATCAACCCCAAGGATTCGTAAATCACGAAAAACCAGAGTATGTGTGCAAATTAAAGAAGGCTTTGTATGGTTTAAAGCAGGCGCCTAGAGCATGGTACGGGAAGATTGCGGAGTTTTTAGTCCAAAGTGGTTATCATGTTGCCCCATCAGATTCGAGTCTGTTCGTGAAGATTCAAGGAGAAAAATTATCAATTATTCTTGTATATGTCGATGATATAATCATCACCGGAGATGACACGGGCGAGATTCAAAGGACAAGGGAAAACTTGTTTGTTCGATTTCAAATGAAAGAACTTGGTGAATTAAATCACTTCCTAGGATTGGAAGTTGAAAGAACAAAAGACGGCATATTTCTTGGTCAACAGAAATATGCAAGAGATCTCATTCAGAAGTTTGGGTTAGCTGAGTGTAAACCAATCACTACACCAATGGAGCCAAATTTGAAGTTGTGTGCCTATGATGGAAAAGACTTGGATGATACAACAATGTATCGACAAATCGTAGGTAGTCTTATCTATCTTACTCTTTCTAGACCCGACATAACTTTCGCTGTAGGCGTTGTTAGCAGGTTCATGCAGAAACCGAAGAAACCACACCTTGAAGCAGTTAAAAGAATCTTGAGATATATCAAAGGCACGATTGATTGGGGACTCCTTTACAAGAAAGGAGTACAAAGTAAGCTCAATGGTTATTGCGATGCTGACTATGCTGGAGATCATGACACTCGGAGGTCAACTACTGGATATGTATTTAACCTTGGTTCTGGAGCTATATCATGGTGCAGTAAGAGACAACCTACCGTTTCTCTTTCAACCACAGAAGCAGAATATAGAGCAGGAGCAATGGCAACACAAGAATGTGCTTGGTTGACTCAACTCATGAAAGATTTAAACCAACCGATAGAAGATGGAGTTCCATTACACTGTGACAACCTGTCAGCAGTTCGTTTAGCCGAAAATCCTGTTTTTCATGCTCGAACAAAACATGTGGAGGTACATTATCATTTCTTGCGAGAAAAGGTACTTCAAGGAGATATTGTCATGAAACCAATCAAGACACAAGATCAGGTTGCAGACATCTTTACAAAAAGCTTATCTGCATCTAAGGTTATCGGATTTCGAATGTTACTTGGAATGACTACACGCACAAGGAAAGTTGATAATGAGGGGGAGTGTTAAAAGTAATTCATCATCACTTTCACATGTGCTACAAAGATTTACTGAAAGTCAAAAAGAGAAGGTAATTAAATAGGACGGTGCTTCTATTGTTGAAATAAGAAGTGGTGGTTGTTATGTTTGTCAACAAAAGTGGGCTGCAAGCTTCCTATAAATAGAGAGAGATCAAGCGAGAGCAAATCATCCCATAGCATCCAATATAATAAAGAGAAGTTGCAATACTAAGCAACATATAAATAAGAGAGTGTGTGAGGTTTGGAAAAATAACGAGTGGTGTGAGATTTGAGTGTTTTTACTATAAGTTATAAACTTTGTATTGTGAGTGATTTACAAATAAATATAAGAGTGTTTTATTTAGTTGGCTTATATATTTGTGGTTAATTTATAAATTGTGTATTTACAAGATACCAATTATACTTTAACCCAATATTAAACCGATTAATTTCTCAACAGAAATCATATCCCCCTGATTACTCCTTAATAGTTTGGTCTTTTAGAGGAAGAAGAAGAACACACCAACGTTAGTTCGGGAGAAATTGATATGTGGCCAAGAGAGAATGCCATGTAAGGAATACTTCCTTTTCCTATTATGTGGTCTTATAGTCATTCGTTTTCTTCTCCCTCCATCTCTTTTTTCACACATCAAATTAAACTGCTTCTTTGAATATCTATCAATCAGATTATAAGCACTAATTCACATTTCGATTTTTTGTAGGACTCCTTATTGTTCAAGAACACACAAGCCCTTGCGGCCAACGAGAGAGAAACAAGAGTTCTCTTTAGTCCAAAAATTTGTGCGGATGTTGATATCGAAATAGGGAATTGTATCCGACTATATGCGCCATGGTCAGTTTATTTGATTCCAGTACTCTTTACACTCTTCTTATCCCATGTCTGAAATGTCACTGAGCTCTTTTGTGATGATAGCTTTTCAATGTCTCAACAGGAAGGAATTGGAAGTGGAGAAAAGCAATGATTTTGTCGTCATATTTCTCAAAAGTTTGTAATGTCAGTCAATATGTTAAAAAAAACTTGCAAATAATTTTATCACAGCGTATAAAAATGATAATTAAAAAGCTCTGATTTGAGAAATAGCAGAATCTTGGTAACTTAAATGAAAAACGGCAGAAAACTGGAATTTTTTTTGTGATCAAAATATAAGAACTGCAAAAAATCAGAGTTTAATATTTTGGAGTGAGATATCATGTGTTTCTTTTGTGAATTGTGGTTTTTAAAGGCGTAATTAAGTTTTTGTTAACCGTTGTGATATATATATATATATATATATATATGTATTACACATCCTAGAGACTATCATGACCTTTTCTTCATGTTCCAAGCTAGGCATGATGCTCTCGAGCCGACGGGAAAATAGATGCAGCTCAGTCCCATCGTAATACAGTACTGTGTTTGTTACCGTTGTGATTAGAATGAATACACTGATCCTATATATAAACTAACAAATTAGAAAAGGAAACAAACTAATCTTAATAATAAATTTCCTTATTAATGTGACCGTTGTGAATATAGATTTCCTATTTCTTTTCAGCATTCTTCCTTGCTTGAGAGAGAAAGAAGAAATCAAAACTCTCTCTGTTTTCTTTTTCTCTTGCTAGCTTCTTCATTCTTCAAAACCCTAGACCAAAAAAATAAAAATCTAACTTTCATCATCATCATCATACGTATAATATTTTCTCTCTTCTCTTCTTCTTCTTCTTCTTCGAAACCCTAAACCAAAGCAAAAGGAAAACAGATGTTTTCTCTCTTCTCAACCTAAAAAGAGGATTTGCCAATTTCAAACGAAGAGACTTGCTGATGATTCATGTAGACGTTGAAGTAAGCCGATCATCGACGACGTCGAAGGAGAACTCGACGACGCGAAAGCGGGAAGGATTAGAGTCACCTGAGAGATCCAAAACATTCGGAAACGTCGCCTCCGCCGACTCTTTACGTGCGTCCCAGGAAAAAAAAAAAAAAAAAATCAAAATGTTCCTCTTTTCTAATTTGTATTGCAAAAGAAAAGGCATATATAACTTTGGTGTATATATTTGGGTTTATCGATGAGATTTACATGCAAAAACAAGTCTATCATCTATATATATATACATGGACGACTGCTTACAGATAGTGTTCAAGTTATTGCCAAACTGGAAGCGTGAGGCAGAAGTAAAAAAGCTGGGTAAGATTAATAGTAGGTTTTGATTTTCAGTAATATCTTCCTAGATTGACTTCAAGTAAGAATAAAACAGGATGCGTGGTTTCACATTGTTCTGATTTTGGTTTTCCAAATTCTTCATTGCAGGTTACAAGGTTCATGGCGATCCTTTCTCAACCAACACAAGACATGTCCTCGCTGATCTCCATGAGAAAGGACTCTCTCACGAACCCATGACCGTCAAATTGCAAACTGGTGAACACAAAAGTGAACATTTCCTCGCTCTCAACGTAAGTACTTATATCACATAATTGAAATATCGTTATTTCAAGGTGAGACTATTACAAAACTGTCACTGAAATATCGCTAGAGTGTAGATAGATTACTTGTCACTCAAATTTATAGGTTATATGCTCCAGTTCCACTATTCCTATATATCGATCATGTTCTGAAGTTTTAAACCTTGTATCGATCGAATGATCAACACATACATGAATTTGTTATAGGGATTAACTTTTACCACTGGTGTTATTGACGCAGCCATTTGGTCAAGTCCCCGTTTTTGAAGATAGAAATGTTAAGCTGTCCGGCGAGTTTAGTACACACAAATCAACAACAACCTGACCAAATTTTTTTGTAGTTAGCTAATAGATTTTGAGTTTTTCCTTCTAGAGTCTCGGGCCATCACAGAATACATCGCATATGTTCATAGCCCAAGAGGCACACAGCTTTTGAATCTTCAAAGCCACGAGACAATGGCAATACTGACAATGTGGATGGAAATCGAAGCTCATCAGTTTGATCCACCCGCATCGAAACTCACTTGGGAACAAGTCATTAAGCCTCTCTACGCTCTAGAGTCTGAGTGTCTGACCATACGGTTGTCAAAGAGAACGAGGCTAATCTAGAGAAGGTTCTAAATGTCTACGAGAAACGACTCCAAGAATCTAGATTTATGGCTTGTAATAGCTTTACTTCGGTTGATCTCCATCACCTACCAAATATACATTACCTTTTGGGAACTCCAACGAGGAGATTGTTCAAAAATCGACCTAAGGTGGTGCATAAGTGGGTGGATGAGATTACGAGTAGAGAGGCTTGGAAGATGGCTTGCGATCAAGAGAAATCTTGGTTTAATAAACAGAGGAGAAACTAAATAAAAGCAGAAGTAAAATTTGTGTGTCTGTGTGATGTGTTTGGTTCCTTTGTAAGCTTGTGTTGTTTGTTAGGTGCAGTTATATCTTGTTAAGATGCTTCATTGCTTTGTGTTTGGTTTGTAAATATATAAATAAAGAACAAAATACACAACAACAAACCAAAGGATAAACATGCACTTTTTCATAATTAAACTTTTGCAATTATCGGTGAAAAAGTTCTCATATTCATGTTTGAATGGTAGGATATTCCTTTTGGTCCTATTCATGTTTGAAATCCATCGTACTTAGTATAATATTTAGTAATGTATTTCTTCATAATGATGGATAGTTAGTTTTTTTTTTTTAAACATCTTTCTTTATTAATGAAAAGAGTATTACAAACTTTGTATCAGCCAGTTAGGCAATACATCAAATGCTTGATATGAATTAATCATAGTGTTTGCATAACATGAAAGTTTATCTGCCACCTTATTCATGATTCGAGGGACTTGGTCTAGCGAACAGTGAGGTAGTTTTGACATCCAAAAGCGTATATCATATAATAGAGGTCCGAGATGCAGATGATCTCCTTGTTTGTTGATCAGGGTTGTGAGTTCTAGATTATCACCTTCAAACCAAACCTGGTGGTAGCCTCGGTTGTACACTTCTTGTAAAGCATGTAGAAATCTTAAAGCTTCGGCTTGTAATGCAGAGTGTGATTGTTTGAGTTTGGCACTTCCTGATAGGAGCACATTACCATTCGAGTCCCGTATTATCCATCATGTACTTGTGAAATCTCTTCCATGTATGAATCCACTATCAAAGTTGCATTTAAGCCATCCTTCTGGTGGTGGGGACCATTGTCGGGTTGTAAGTTGTAACAGAGGTATCTTGAGTATGGTTTTGTGCTTGATTTGATGTTTGTCCTTGTACTGGCAAAATTTCAGTCCATTCGGTGGTGTCTTGAAGTCCTTTTTGTGCAACAGTATGTGGTTGCCAATCTATTTTCTGGAAGATGTAATCGTTGCGGGATTTCCATATACGCCACATCATCCAAAAAGGTAGTAGTCTTGTATCGAGGGAGAGTTGAGCCTGTTTGTGGTAGCTGATCAACAAACGAATGTTGTCTTCCAAGTTATCTGTAAATTGTACTTGTCCCCTCCATGTGATATTAGAACTTCTCCACACCGCCTCTGCATACGGACAGGTAAACAACAAATGGTTAATAGTTTCATCTTTACAGCAACAACGTTGACAAGTTGGATCCGCAGGGATGTGTCTTGTTTGTAATTGAGTTGTTGTAGCTAAGGCACCCGATAAACATCGCCACAGAAAATGTTGTATCTATCTTCGGCGCAATTTTAAGTTTCCAAATACCTAAATGGTTAGTTAGTTTATATAATTCAGCCACCAACATGATTGATATTTTATTGACCCCTAGTTTGTAAATTGTCGAAAGTGTGAAAGGGAGATTCTTAGCTTCATTAAATTTTTTTTTTTCTTTAAATATATATAATCAGTTATCCTTCTAGAGAGTGAAATAATTCAATAATTCGTGAGACATCGACGACAAATCATCTTCCACTCAACGATCTAAATAATCTGAAGATCAAACGTGAACTCAAACTTTGACTAGTAGATGAATGAATGACTACTCTTGTGGTCGTTGTCATGTGGATATGGTGGTTGTTTTTTTTTTCTCTCATTATAATGTTTTTATAATTGATATGAACGTCATACTAAACTTGAACCAATAGAAACGGCGAATCATACACTACTAAGATTGACTTTTTATATAATCCTCTAAGAAATTCAGAGTATTCAAGCTGCTTTTTGGTAAATCAGCAAAACACTAGTCTCTACTATTGCAAGAGACAACAGATAATGAAACAAGAAAAAGAGACTGGAAATCACGAAGAAATTGCAGGGGGGAATTGGACAACCAGGTAAAGCTGCTTTGTAACTCCCATATAAACAAAATACATGCGTCAAGCTATGCAAAAATCATGTGCAAATGCTCCCGTCTCTTTTTCACACATCAAATTAAGAAGGAAGATGTTAAAAAGGTCACTATTTTACTCTATGCTGTATGACTGAGTTCTGTTCAATATTATTAAATCAATTCAAATCAAGAGTCTATGAAAAGATTGAAACTTTCGATGCAGCTTTAAATGAGTTCTAAAGCAAAATTGAGAGCCAAAGTCTGAACAACAAGAACTAAGAGACTGAGTAAACATCAGAAACATCAAAGGAGGAGAAGAGTAGAGTCAAAAGAAGGAATGATCATAGTAGAGTAAAGAAGTGAGTGGAACCTTCTTCTCCTCTTCTAGCTGCCTCAGTGCAATGCGGGAAAAGATTCCTCTGTGCACAATAAAGAGATTAAGTAAGGCACAATATGAGAGTAATTAAGTGGGTTTGAAACCAACTAAAGACAACAACATAGAACTAACTGCTTGTTAGAGGTGCTAATAACGGAAACACAATTCGTTGGTTCCTCAAAATGGTCCTAGTGTGAATCATCATCTTCACAGTTCTTCAAAGAACTAAGATCCTTACTAGTGTTAGTTCAATCATTGCTTATCAAAATCGTGGGAAATCCTGATCACAGATAGATAGACCCCATCCCGAGCAATTAATACTAGTAATCCTTTAGTGACCTTTACCTCATGGTGTTGTCTCCAATTCGCAATCAATACCATGAGACAAAAGGCACTAAAGGACTACTAGTATTAATTGCTCGGGATGGAGGCTATCTATCTGTGATAAAATCTCTACAGGAGGTTGGATTTCCCACAATTTTGATAAGTAATGATTGGACTAACACAATGTTGTTGCTAATCCTCGTATGGTGGGTGTTCGCCACCACGGGCCTAACGGTAGAAGCATCTACGCTAAATCCTGTTCCTCTAACAATTTGATCCAAACCATTGAGGAAACGGGCCAGCTTAGCTCTATCAGAGAGTTTTACCCCCTCTCCATCCCAAAACGTCATGGACTCATACTAAAATGTGAAAAAAAAAATACAGAATCAATCCTTTATTACATATGGCAATATTCCTCGATCGATGTTAAATAAAAAGAGTTTACCTCGGTGGAACCTAGAGGGTTCGGAGGAGGAGGAGGAGGAGGAGGAGGAAGAGGAGGAAGAGACATGAACGCGTTTATGATTATGATTCTGCCAGCGGCTGGTTCACGATTTCTGAAATCGATCTCTCTGCTGGCAGAGAATTCTAGGGTTTATCACTCAAGGTGTGGAAAGAGGAAGACATTGAGTAATCAAGTCAAAAAGGCCCGGCCCATCGATCAGGATCTAAGGATAGGGGCCTGAAAAGCCCGGCACTTCATGATCCTTCAAAAAAGATTAGACCAAATTTAATCAAAATTATTCTTCAGATGATTAAGGGTAATTAAACAAATATTACCAATGACGATACGATAATATTGAAGATATTTATATTTGGCCGATTGAGTAATCGTGAAGAATTATGAAAAGCCCGGCCAATCGATCAAGATTGAGAATAGGATAGCAAATTTTGACCCGGGCATGATCGAGATCCTTCAAAAAAAAAAATAAAAAAAAAACACTTAAAAGGATTAGACCTTTAACCAAGATTTTTCTTTACCTGATTAATGATTAAAGGTAATTAAAAAAATATTACCAATGATGATAACCTAGAATTCAACCCAAGAAGTATTGAGTAATCGTGGACGCCCATCTGGTAATATTTGGAACTCAAATCTAAACCCAAAGTACTATGGGTGGGTATATTCGGAACTCACGCGACCATCAAAGTATTTTATGGGTGGGCAAAAAAATCTGTAATCCGAAAAACCGAACCGAACGAAACTGAAATAAATAGTTTGGTTTAGTCTAAAAGTCTATTTGGTTGTTATATTTATTAACCNAAAGGATTAGACCTTTAAACAAGATTTTTCTTTACCTGATTAATGATTAAAGGTAATTAAAAAAATATTACCAATGATGATAACCTAGAATTCAACCCAAGAAGTATTGAGTAATCGTGGACGCCCATCTGGTAATATTTGGAACTCAAATCTAAACCCAAAGTACTATGGGTGGGTATATTCGGAACTCACGCGACCATCAAAGTATTTTATGGGTGGGCAAAAAAATCTGTAATCCGAAAAACCGAACCGAACGAAACTGAAATAAATAGTTTGGTTTAGTCTAAAAGTCTATTTGGTTGTTATATTTATTAACCAAATGGTTTAAGTTTAGTCTGGTTAAAAACTGTAAAACCAAATGATTCTTTTGGTTTTTTATAAAAATTTAGGATAATTAAATATAATTAGTTTCTCAAGTTTTTTTTTTTTTTCAACATTGGGCCACAATTAGCCAGAATTAAACCGTGATTTCAACCATAGATATAATTATTTTTAACTGGGTTTATAGTTATTGATCTCCTATTAATCTATCAGAAAACTCTAAGTGTCTATTTTCTAACGAAAAAAATTTGGGTTCACTCTTAGCGGTGAATCACTCATATTCACCCCTCTTAATTAACCAATCAAAATACAACAAAACGACATGTATGTCATAAAATATAAAATAAATAAAAAGACAAAACAAGTTAATGAAACCAATTTTGTAGGATTTTTATTAAGGAAATTATGTTGGTTTAGGTTTATAAAGGAGGACTAGGATCTAAATTTATAATTAAAAAAATATATATGTCGTTTTAGGTTTATAAAAGAGTGATTAGAGTTTAGATTTTACAATTAAACGAAATTATATGTTGGTTTGGGTTTATAAAAGAGTGGTTAGGGTTTAGTTTTTACAATTAAACAAAATTATATGTCGGTTTGGGTTTCTAAAAGAGTGGTTAGAGTTTAAGGTTTAAATTTTACAATTAACCAAAATTATATGTCGGTTTGGGTTTACAAAAGAGTGGTTAGGGTTTAGATTTTATAATTAAACAAAATTATATGTCCGTTTGAGTTTATAAAATAGTGGTTAGGATTTAGATTTTACAATTAAAGAAAATTGTATTTTAATTTGGGTTTATAAAAAGAGTGATTTGGGTTTAGATATTATAATTTAAAAATATAATATAATGTTTAGAATTAATAATTTTAAAATTGATTGATATACAGATTTTGTTTCCTTAATCAATAATTTGTTTCCTTAACTAAGAGGGGGTGAATAAGAGTGGTTCACCCCTAAGGGTTCACCCCTAAGAGGTTCACCCCTAAGGGTGAACCCAAGAATGGTCCTTTCCTAACCAAAAAAATCTTGGGGTGAACCTCTTATATTCACCCCTTCTTAATTAACCAATCAAAATACAACAAAATGTCATGTCATATATCATATTTATAAATTAAATCAAAATTAAAATAAAAAGACAAAACAAATAAAGCGAAACAAATTCTGTAGATTTTTTAATAAGGAAATTATGTCGGTTTAGGTTTATAAAAAAATGATTAGAGTGTAGATTTTACAATTAAAAACAAATATATGTCGGTTTGGGTTTATAAAAGAGTGATTAAGGTTTAGATTTTATAATTAAACAAAAGAACAATTCTTGGGTTCACCCCTAGGGGTGAACCACTCTTATTCACCCCCTATTAACTAAGGAAACAAATGATTAATTAAAGAAACAAAATATGTATACCAATTAATTTTATAATTGTTAATTCTAAATATTATATTATAGTTTTTAATTATAATATCAAAATTCAAATTACTTTTTTATAAACCCAAACCGACAATTTTTTTTAATGGTGTAATTTAAATTCTAACCACTCTTTTATAAACCCAAATTGGAATACAATTTTGTTTAATTGTAAAATCTAAACCCTAACTGTACTCTTTTATAAACTCAAACCGACATATAATTTTCTTCAATTGTAAAATCTAAATCCTAACCACTTTTTTATAAACCCAAACCGATGTATAAATTTGTTTGATTGTAAAATTTAAATCCTAAACCCTAACCACTTTTTTATAAACCCCAACCGACATATAATTTCGTCTAATTATAAAATCTAAACCCTAACCACTAATTTGTAAACCCAAACCGACATATAATTTTGTTTAGGAAAATACTTAGGTTCACTCCTAGGGTGAACCTTCTTGTTTACTTGTTTATTTTCAACCAATCAGAATCTTTTATACATTATTTTATTTAAATGAATAAATTAAAAAACAAAACAGATTAAAGAAACAAATTATGTATAATTTTTTTAAGAAAAGTTAAATATTGGCTTGGTTTAGGTTTTATAATTAGAATAAAATAATGTATCAGTTTGGGTTTACAAATAAGATGATTAGAGTTTAGATTTTACAATTCAAACAAAATTATATGTCGGTTTGGTTACAAATGAAGTGGTTAGGGTTTAGATTTTACAATTAAAACAAAATTATATATCGGTTTGGGTTTACAAATGAGATGGTTAGGGTTTAGATTTTATAATTATAACGAAATTATATGTTGGTTTGAGTTTACAAATGAGATGGTTAGGATTTAGATTTTACAATTAAAATGAAATTATATATCGGTTTGAGTTTATAAATAAGCGGTTTAAGTTTTTAATTTTACAGATTTTGTTTCCTTATTTTATAAGAAAGTGAATGAATAGGTTATTAAATGCATTATGATATGTCAGATTCTCATTGGCTAAAATAATGAGAAGTGAACAAAGGAGTTCACCTTAGGAGTGAACCCAAGAATTGTTCCTCCAAAATGGAGATCTCTATATTTGTCTTTATATTTGGAGACTTTTAATTCATTTCTCCATTTTGGAGTTGAGCTTTTTTATTTGCAAATCAGTCCCTTAAATTTATATAGATTTATATTTTATATCTAAATACAGTTAAATATTATTATTTTATACTTAAACTTATAAATAACAATTTTAAAATTCAACAATTAACATATATAACATAGAAAATATATAATACAAACAAAAGTACAAAAAAACATTATNACAAAATGTCATGTCATATATCATATTTATAAATTAAATCAAAATTAAAATAAAAAGACAAAACAAATAAAGCGAAACAAATTCTGTAGATTTTTTAATAAGGAAATTATGTCGGTTTAGGTTTATAAAAAAATGATTAGAGTGTAGATTTTACAATTAAAAACAAATATATGTCGGTTTGGGTTTATAAAAGAGTGATTAAGGTTTAGATTTTATAATTAAACAAAAGAACAATTCTTGGGTTCACCCCTAGGGGTGAACCACTCTTATTCACCCCCTATTAACTAAGGAAACAAATGATTAATTAAAGAAACAAAATATGTATACCAATTAATTTTATAATTGTTAATTCTAAATATTATATTATAGTTTTTAATTATAATATCAAAATTCAAATTACTTTTTTATAAACCCAAACCGACAATTTTTTTTAATGGTGTAATTTAAATTCTAACCACTCTTTTATAAACCCAAATTGGAATACAATTTTGTTTAATTGTAAAATCTAAACCCTAACTGTACTCTTTTATAAACTCAAACCGACATATAATTTTCTTCAATTGTAAAATCTAAATCCTAACCACTTTTTTATAAACCCAAACCGATGTATAAATTTGTTTGATTGTAAAATTTAAATCCTAAACCCTAACCACTTTTTTATAAACCCCAACCGACATATAATTTCGTCTAATTATAAAATCTAAACCCTAACCACTAATTTGTAAACCCAAACCGACATATAATTTTGTTTAGGAAAATACTTAGGTTCACTCCTAGGGTGAACCTTCTTGTTTACTTGTTTATTTTCAACCAATCAGAATCTTTTATACATTATTTTATTTAAATGAATAAATTAAAAAACAAAACAGATTAAAGAAACAAATTATGTATAATTTTTTTAAGAAAAGTTAAATATTGGCTTGGTTTAGGTTTTATAATTAGAATAAAATAATGTATCAGTTTGGGTTTACAAATAAGANAAAAAGAGTGATTTGGGTTTAGATATTATAATTTAAAAATATAATATAATGTTTAGAATTAATAATTTTAAAATTGATTGATATACAGATTTTGTTTCCTTAATCAATAATTTGTTTCCTTAACTAAGAGGGGGTGAATAAGAGTGGTTCACCCCTAAGGGTTCACCCCTAAGAGGTTCACCCCTAAGGGTGAACCCAAGAATGGTCCTTTCCTAACCAAAAAAATCTTGGGGTGAACCTCTTATATTCACCCCTTCTTAATTAACCAATCAAAATACAACAAAATGTCATGTCATATATCATATTTATAAATTAAATCAAAATTAAAATAAAAAGACAAAACAAATAAAGCGAAACAAATTCTGTAGATTTTTTAATAAGGAAATTATGTCGGTTTAGGTTTATAAAAAAATGATTAGAGTGTAGATTTTACAATTAAAAACAAATATATGTCGGTTTGGGTTTATAAAAGAGTGATTAAGGTTTAGATTTTATAATTAAACAAAAGAACAATTCTTGGGTTCACCCCTAGGGGTGAACCACTCTTATTCACCCCCTATTAACTAAGGAAACAAATGATTAATTAAAGAAACAAAATATGTATACCAATTAATTTTATAATTGTTAATTCTAAATATTATATTATAGTTTTTAATTATAATATCAAAATTCAAATTACTTTTTTATAAACCCAAACCGACAATTTTTTTTAATGGTGTAATTTAAATTCTAACCACTCTTTTATAAACCCAAATTGGAATACAATTTTGTTTAATTGTAAAATCTAAACCCTAACTGTACTCTTTTATAAACTCAAACCGACATATAATTTTCTTCAATTGTAAAATCTAAATCCTAACCACTTTTTTATAAACCCAAACCGATGTATAAATTTGTTTGATTGTAAAATTTAAATCCTAAACCCTAACCACTTTTTTATAAACCCCAACCGACATATAATTTCGTCTAATTATAAAATCTAAACCCTAACCACTAATTTGTAAACCCAAACCGACATATAATTTTGTTTAGGAAAATACTTAGGTTCACTCCTAGGGTGAACCTTCTTGTTTACTTGTTTATTTTCAACCAATCAGAATCTTTTATACATTATTTTATTTAAATGAATAAATTAAAAAACAAAACAGATTAAAGAAACAAATTATGTATAATTTTTTTAAGAAAAGTTAAATATTGGCTTGGTTTAGGTTTTATAATTAGAATAAAATAATGTATCAGTTTGGGTTTACAAATAAGATGATTAGAGTTTAGATTTTACAATTCAAACAAAATTATATGTCGGTTTGGTTACAAATGAAGTGGTTAGGGTTTAGATTTTACAATTAAAATGAAATTATATGTCGGTTTGGGTTTACAAATGAAGTGGTTAGGGTTTAGATTTTACAATTAAAACAAAATTATATATCGGTTTGGGTTTACAAATGAGATGGTTAGGGTTTAGATTTTATAATTATAACGAAATTATATGTTGGTTTGAGTTTACAAATGAGATGGTTAGGATTTAGATTTTACAATTAAAATGAAATTATATATCGGTTTGAGTTTATAAATAAGCGGTTTAAGTTTTTAATTTTACAGATTTTGTTTCCTTATTTTATAAGAAAGTGAATGAATAGGTTATTAAATGCATTATGATATGTCAGATTCTCATTGGCTAAAATAATGAGAAGTGAACAAAGGAGTTCACCTTAGGAGTGAACCCAAGAATTGTTCCTCCAAAATGGAGATCTCTATATTTGTCTTTATATTTGGAGACTTTTAATTCATTTCTCCATTTTGGAGTTGAGCTTTTTTATTTGCAAATCAGTCCCTTAAATTTATATAGATTTATATTTTATATCTAAATACAGTTAAATATTATTATTTTATACTTAAACTTATAAATAACAATTTTAAAATTCAACAATTAACATATATAACATAGAAAATATATAATACAAACAAAAGTACAAAAAAACATTATTACCAATAAAATTTAAAACACATAATATGACTTAAACTGAAGATTAAAAACAACTTAATACAACAAATACTAATAATTGATGAATGTTGTGTAATGTAATGTGTTCAATAATAAATTTTAAATATAAATAACATGCTAATTTTTGTTTTTTTTGCTAAAAATAAAATAATTGGGTCAAATTTGCAATTTTAATAAATAAATGATCATTATATAAATTAATAATAATATATAAGAAGAATATTCTAAGAATATTCTTTTTGGATTAAAATATGGAGAAATAGGTTGGAGTAAAAAAATGAAGAAATGGGTTAGAGATGCCCTAAATATTCATAATTATTTGTTGACATTATCTTTGTTTCCCTACGTGTATCTCCAAGCTTGTAACTCAAACTACCGGGTTTCCAAAACTAAATCTGAACTAGATATACACCCGCGGTACACTGCGGGGCTATATTTTTATTTAGAAATACATAAATTAAATTAATTATTTATTTTTCTATATATGTAACTAATTAGTTTTATACTTTTAAAAATTTTAAATTTTTAAAGTCTAATATATTATATAATTCATATTGTGTGTATCTATTTTTTTACCGCGGGTTAATAATTTAAAATATCATTATTGTACATATAATTATCTTGGATAAACTATTAGTCTATTTTTGTTTCTTTGTATTTGTATTTACAAAAATATTTAAATATATTTTTAATACTATTGTTTTAAATAATTAGATGAGTTTACCATAATTTGATTATCATATTTGTGTGTGGGATATATTTTTTTTTTGTTCATATAAATCTCTGTTAGATTTTGCAATATATGTTGAAATTAAAAAATTTTAATTCAATAAAGAACACTATGTTCGAAAATATTAATGGACCACAAAAATTAAATCCAAAATGTTATAGTTTATGAGTTTTATAAATGTCCAGGTCCATTGAGTTTTTTTTTTCTTCCCCAAAAGAATTTACACAGGCGAGAAAAAAAAAAAAACAAAAATAAAACGCAAAACAAACAAAAATGATTGTCTCGAGAGCTTGGGCTTGGGCTTGGGCTAATGTATAAAGAGAAGAGACGTCCAAATCGTGGAACCCATTTTTTTTTAATAAAGATAGTGACAGGGTTGTAAATAAGTTGGAACTTGAGGAATTATTTCAAAAATGTTTCTGAAAATGTATATATAGATTCTCTTTTTTTGAAATGTTTAAATTCTACTTTTATCCTTATTTTATTTTACTTTCATATGCAATTTTTATGAATTCGTTATTTTTATTAATCTATGCTAGTATTTTTGCAGCAGTTTTTGCTCAAAAATATTTTTTGGAAAGTTTTTACATTTAATGTATTGATTTTAATATTAGTTACCAAAACTTTAAAATTAATTATAGGTAAAAATTTTAAAAATAAGGAAAACTTTCTACCTCACTAAAACATAAATATATGATTCCCTTTCATTTTTTATTTGAATTTATATTTAAATTCTTTTGAATTATTCTATAATACATTTAATTAATAAAATTGTGATTTTTTCCTGCATATGATGTAATAAAAAAATTTGAAAACGGACATATATTACTCAATAAATGAATAAAAAATACGGTTACAATATCCCATATCGTCTAAAAAATTTTGGGCAATGGTTCAGAGTCATACTTTAAAAGAGACCAAAATGATTTTGAATACAAATGAATAGAAAGCTTGAGTCAAAAAAAAAAAATAGAAAGCTTGATTTATCAGGCATTCAAACTTTAAAAAAATTTATTTGATTTTATTCTGGTTCTTTATTTTAAAGATTTTTAAAATGTTAAATATAAAAATATTTGAAACTTTTAAAAATTTAAATATGATAAATATTATACCGTATATACATAATAAATATTAAAAATTAAGATGATATAGTGTGAGTTAAAATATCTCGGGACGAGGTTATATAGCGGGACGGGTTTTATCGATATTTATATAAATAAAAAAATGAGATATCATTAATTCGGTGTTACAAGGGTAAAACATCATTATTTTGTTAACAAGTATCAGAGAATAGACATATTTAATTAAATTGATTAAATAAATATTATGTAAAAAATAAATTATATTGCAGTATTAAATGGTTTATTTACCAATTATTATATAATCATATCATATTTAACCAACAAATACAACTTATAATTTTAAATATTTTAATTATAAATAATTTTATCTCGCGGTAAACAAAATAATACACAAAATAATGTTAAATACATAAATAATTTTGGACCCGCCGAGTTTTATTATATAAAGTGACTCAAGATTTGGTTTCTGATTTTGATTTATTATTTTATTGAAAATTAATTCAACAGCTTTGTGTGACTTTCCGGATTTGGCGCAACAAGATCCGTGGAATGTGAATACTTTTTTTTATTCTAATGCATGAAAGAAGTAAAAAAGGTAACATTCTCTTTGACAGGAAAAAAAAAAAAGAAACAGTAACATTCCATGAATATACGTGAAGGAGAGGACTTATTCGTTAGATTCAAGTAAAATCAAATACTATACATGTTCACATGCAGTTGTGTTAAAGAGTTCAAGTGTGGTGGGCCAGTGTCCACACTGCGGTCGGATGCGTTTTACTTTATGGTCCAGGTTTAATTGGCATCTAGCTATCTCATAAGTCACAGTTTCTATCACATAATCCACAGACACCGATACAATATTTAAATTTTTCTCATCCATTTGAGGTTTTTTTTTGGATATCTATGAAAAATAGTTACGATAGATTTTCCTAATAAATATATTATAAGTGAAACAGAGTATAAATATATTGACGCCAAAAAACGAATTCTCAGATTCCGGCAACTCCCATCTGCAATCAAATCGACCCAATTTAATCAACAATTTCATTTTTGAAATCCCCGAGTGAAACAGAGTATAAAACCCTAGTTTCGAGCAAGTTAGTACCTTCCAAATCAGTGAAACTAAAACAAGACAAAGCTTTCTCTATGTACAAAGCTTAATCACTCAATACATCATCTGTATATCTACATCAAAACGTCTTACAAAATTAACTACGTTTTTTGGCTAAATTCGATAAAACAAAACCATTATTACATCATATGTTCCCTCGATTTAAAATACATAAGAACAACTAAATAGTAAAGATGTATGTACTATGACTATATATGTACCACATCCACACACACACAGATATTGATTCAAACTCTCATCATATTATAAACAACAACTAAGTATGGAAAAGAGAATGGAACAAAAAAAACATTGGATTAATCCTAGATTTAAGTAGATATACATATGTGATATGATTATTAAGCTTTTTTTTTTGGCCTTAGCTTTTAACAAAATCTTAATCGATTGTATAATTTGTATGGTTAAGCATAATTATAAGTTGATTAAAAATCCTAAAGCATTAAACGGCAAAAGCATAATTTCTCAAAAACTTTAACTTTTGTAATAATATTTTTTTTTTTAAATATAATCTATTTGTTTTGTGAAAAAAAATATTATGACACTTTTTTTTTCTCCGTCAGTGGTTTCAATTCAAATCAACAAAATGTAATATCCTAAACCGGATCAATACAAATCAGACCAAACCATTCGTAAATCAGAGACTGAGCATAATCGATACCAAGGGAAGAAGAAAGGGAATTTGGCCAGTTATGCCATATTATTTAAAAAACTTGTACAAAATGCCACTTTTTTTTTGCTTGTGAGAAATGTCATATTTGACTTTTGGGAGACATTAAGAAAGACAAAATTGCCCTGCGCTTTAAAGAGGAAAACATTTAGCGCCAGTTTCAAACGATTTGGCACATTAATAGCCATTAATGCTGAAATGACAAGCTATAATGGGAGAGAGGCTATGGTCCAAAGGATAATTGTAGGTTGGAAAAGAGATAATTGTAGTTAATGATGCCAAAGTTTATTGGTAAACATAAACGGATCTGAAAATCGGCGATTTGTCAAAAGGTGGATTTGGTTGAGGCAACTACTGTCGAAGGTATGTTTTCACATTAATTATGGATGTTGTTGGGTACAGAAACTCATAATTCTCAATAAACGGTTTCCATTAAGGGTCCATTAAACTGCATTAACTGTCTGTTGTTGGTTGAGGGACTAGGCCTTTCATTGATTATGATCTTAAATGTTTTCCATGTTTATGCAGATGGAGGGCAGAGTGTGTCTGCTGGTGGGCGAGTGGACATGTTCAGAGTTGGGGATGTGGAAGTTTAGTGTCCGTAGAGGGCAAATGGCGAGATATTTGTCTATCCACAGAGAAACGAGTTTGACAGATGTGAAAGAAAAGGTAGTAGAGGTTTTGGGGGTGAATCCGGTGAGCAGTAAAGTAGAGCTAAGTTTCTGGCACCCAGGAGAGACAATTGTATTCACACAAGGTAAGATGCCCCCAGTTTTAGTAAGCAGTGAAGTTGAGTTTGAACAGTTTAAATCAAAAATGAGGAGTGTGGTGGACTGTATTTGTATGTAACGATTAAGAAGGAAGGTATGTCCACAGTCGAGGAAGGACTAAACGGGTTGTCTACTGGCGAAGGACTTGCTGGGGTGGGTATAGATTGTGAACAGAACGTCGAGTTAAACATGATGTCTTATGGACATATACCCCCAATGTCTCTTGTGGATGGACATAATCCAGATGCGAATATCGGGTCCATCGTGGAAGACGACAACCAAGTTTCGGGGAAAGCAATGGACTCACCAAAATGTCCGACGATAGGTGAAGACTTTCCAACAATGGATTCTGACGATGAAGTGTTTATAAAGTATTTGAGAACTGTTGAGGAAGTCCACCGCGAGGGAGTGATGCATAAGAAGTCAGACGTAGGAGGCTATCATCATGGAAGCGTAGTTGAAAATAATGGCAAGAGGAAACGGTTGGTGGAGATCAGTGATCCTATCCAGAAAAGGAAAGTGAGCTCGGGCGCAACTATAGTTGATATTGCGGAGGGATCCAAAACTGCAAGGAAATCTGTGGAGGTGAATGGTGGACATGATGAAGAGGTTGGTGACGGGAGAATTTGTCCATCATCGCCAAGGGTAGGAAAGGCGGGTGCAATGGACTCTGACGAGGAAGTGTTTTTAGAGTATTTGAGAACTGTCGACGAAGTGGACGGAGGGGCAGTGGTGCAGAAGGAAATCAGTGGTGCAGAAGTAAGTGTACTTGATATTGCGGAGCCATCC
Source organism: Camelina sativa (assembly GCF_000633955.1). Classification (NCBI taxonomy): domain Eukaryota; kingdom Viridiplantae; phylum Streptophyta; class Magnoliopsida; order Brassicales; family Brassicaceae; genus Camelina; species Camelina sativa. The sequence goes on along the minus strand of NC_025689.1, from coordinate 34,375,646 downwards.
GAAAGGGTAAGACATACTGGAGAGAGTCGTGGTGGACAATATATAGTGGAAGTGCAGGAAGATGAATTTTGTCCATCACCGGCTAATGGAAGACAGCAGTCTGATTCTTCATTGGTGGGAGCAGACGGAGGAGGCGATCCAATGGAGGGATTGGACGATGAGTCTGATTCTTCATTGATGGGAGCAGACGGAGGAGGCGATCCAATGGAGGGATTGGACGATGAGCCAGATTATAATTTTTATGAGTGGACGACATGGATCAACAATGATTACCCGCCTAATTGGGATCCTTACAGAGGAAAGGAGGGAGGTAGCATGGAACCAATAGGATTTGGACTTGGTATAGAGCTAGAGTCGCAAAGTCGGGAGCAGAACGTCTTAGCTGATGATGTCAGTGATACAACAGGGGGAGCTCTGGTGCCATACAATCCTACAATATGGTGTGATGCACCCCCTGTGCGTGACAACATTATAGATCAGACGCAGGTGAATGTTGGCAGTGCAGCGGAGGGCATTGATGATGAGCGAGGCATCGAGGGAATGGGATTTATGCGGAGTAATATGGCAATTATAAGGGAAGACGATCCACATCTGTTGAATGATGCTCCACCTGTGCATGACAATGTCAGAGGAGCTCCTAACGAAGAAAGGAACATGGATCTTAAAATGGCAACTGATGGACTATACGTTGGACGAATATTTGCTAACAAAAAGGAGATGCATAAAATGTTGTCACTTTATGTGATGACACGGCTTTTTACATTTCAAATATCTAAATCAGATCCGGGAAGAGTTATAGCAACATGTGTAGACAAGAAATGCGGCTGGAGAATATATGCAACAACGCATGCCAATTCACAGAATTTTGAAATAAGGACACTCACATTGAAGCATACTTGTGATGTTGGTGCAAGGTCGAGGTATGGTGAGAAAGCAACTGCAAAAATATTGGCAGATCTGCTGAAGGCAAAATTCGCAAATGGCAAGAAGGGGCCCCGAGCCTGCGAGCTCCCTGATATAGTGTTGTCGGAATTACACGTCCCTATCTCTTATACGAAGGCATGGAACGCCAAAGAACTGGCAATTGCATCGGCCCGAGGGAATGAAGAGGAGAGTTATCGGTTTCTGTCAACCTATTTGCATCTTTTGAAGTCAACTAACCCAGGAACGTTGACTGCCATGCACAATACAGTGGACAAGAAAGGCAATGCTTTATTCAAGTACCTATTTTTTGCATTTGGAGCTTCCATTGCGGGATTTAAGTATTTGAGGAAGGTAATTGTAATTGATGGCACAGCAATGAAAGGGAAGTATAAAGGGTGTTTGGTTGCAGCTAGTGGACAAGATGGCAATATGCAAATTTTCCCCTTGGCATTTGGAGTCGTTGATGGTGAAAATGAGGGAGGATGGGTGTGGTTCTTTGAGAATCTTAAAAAGTTTGTACCAGATGACGAAGGACTGGTATTTGTCTCTGATAGACATGCGTCAATATATGCAGGGCTGCGTCGAGTGTACCCGTTGGCCCAACATGGGGCTTGTTCTGTACATCTTTTTAAAAACGTGAAGCACAATTTCCATTGTGAAGGTTAACAATTGTTTCTAAAGCTGCTAGAGCGTACACGGTAGGTGATTTCAGGTATTGGTGGAGAGAAATAGAAAGCAGAAAACCAACATGTGCTGCGTATCTCACCGAGATCGGACTTCCTCACTGGACACTCTCTCACTTCCCCGGAGATCGTTACAATATAATGAGTAGCAACATATCAGAAGCGTTGAATGCAGCAATCCAAACGGCGGTAGATTACCCTATTGTGTCGATGGTGGAGTTCATACGAGCAATGTTAATGAGGTGTTTTTACTGTAGGAGGAGACTGTCAAGTAAAACGAAATCAAGGTGCACACCAGAAATAGAAGAAATCCTGATAGACCACCTAAAAGATGCGGTGGACTGTCGTGTGCTATCAGCGAGTGAGTGGATTTATCAAGTAAACGATGGGAGGGGCATAGTGTTCACTGTTGACTTGGATAAGAAGACTTGCACTTGTCGTGTGTTTGATGTATTAAAGGTCCTTGCAGCCATGCGTTGGCTGCCAGGGGTGTACTTCAAATTGATATATATTCTCTAGTTAATGAGTGCTACTTTGTTGAAACATGGAGGAAAAAATATGCGGAGGTCATAATGCCAGTCCCAAAGGAAAGGGACAGCGACATACCACCGGCTGTACATGACGAGGCGGCTAATCCACCAAAAACAAAACGTGGGGGGGGGGGGGGGCCGAAAAAGAAAAG
>NC_025689.1:34368642-34372827 GCF_000633955.1 Camelina sativa | reverse complement strand
GGGGGGGGGGGGGAGGCCGAAAAAGAAAAGGATACCTTCTAAGGGGGAGAAGCAAAAAGTAAGTTTCTCTTTAGTGATCATGTACAGATATGGCATAACCGTTTAAACATTTAACCAGTGGCTGAATTAGTTTTGTAACTATCTTGGTAATAATTAAAACCAGCGTAAGAAGCGAAAGACAGCCCCAAAATGTGGTAGATGTTTCGGAGAAGGACACAACAGGAAGACTTGTTCGCAGCTAATATGAAAGCCAGCACTGGGAGCATGACATCTTTGTATTTTGTATCAAGCAAACAATCGACGTCTTCGAGGAATTTGTTGTTCCACTTTAATTTGTGTTTGTCTACTTTGTCTACTTTCTGTAGAACTTATTTATTTTTGTGTGTGAAGTACTCTGCTCTCCTACTGAACTCATCTTCAACTTTGTCGTAGACTTTTGATTACTATCCCTCTTTTTTTATTTGGTTGCAAAACAAACTAAAGATGCAAACCCAAAAACTTGTCCAACCCTATAACTACAACTGCGGACAATCTTCCGTAAACTTGTCCACCACTTTCTACGATTCTTTCGAACACAAACATGTTCAACTTCTATAATCAACCGTCAAAACAAAACAGCTTTTCTACCACTATAAAAACAACTATGGAAAATATTGCGTAACAGAAACATTTAGTCTACTAACCTATCACAAATGTCTTTTTTGGTCAAACACACAGTTAAGGTCGACAACTCTACGATACCCACCTTCCAATGGAGGACTAAAGCATAGTCCATGTCTACTAACAATCTAAGTAACTCAATAGTTATTGTGAATTTAATTGACTTTTACCAACCACAAAGTTAACATTATCACATCAACTTTAAAACTGTAGCCGTCCCAACCAGAAACTCAGTAAATTAGATAGTATATTAATGACATTTGAAACCCTAATATAAACATCTATTTAAACGGTTTCAACTGCATGGCACTCGCCAGTGTCTACAATTCATAACAAAACAAACATGTCCTCTCTTTTAAGTTCAAATGCGAACCTCCTCTATTCGCTTCCTGAACATCTTTTACTTTTGATAATACAAAAATTGGCTAAGCAGGGATTCGAGTACTTAGGTCCCCTTCTGGGCACTAATAAAACCGGTATGTCTCTTGTTTGCCACCATCAGGTTTTGAAAGAAGTTTCTCTAATTACTTTGAAAGATGCCCCTATTCTTGTAAACAAGTCCTCAAATTTTCACCCATTCTTCATAAAGTGTGTCAACGCTGGCAATCCTGACACGTGTTACCTTGAGAGTCTTCGCCTTGTAGCTAGAGAGGGTATGATTGAAGAATCCATTGATCTGCTCTTCAATACCACACCATTTTCTGAGGAGATGCAGTTTGCACTAGGGCTGTTTCTAATTTGTTGTGGTCATTACCGCGAGGGTGTATCCACAATGAACTCATTTAAAGAAAGAGTTGGGTCCTATTCAATGGCCGAATATTATTCGGAGTTGGTCTTCGAAAACATTAGGGAAATTGGTACTACATGTATCAAAAGGTATAGGGACACGTGGAGGTTTTTTGATGTTCCAAAGTGTGTTGGACCTGGCTATATATGCACGATTGACTCCCGATGTGAAGCTTGCTTTGTTTGGTGGCGCACTATCTAGTTTATCTGTATGTTTTAAGAGTAACAACTTCCATGTATCCGCCAATTCAACATCATATTATCGAGATTGAATGTTGGGATCTCTTAAATGTATCGTTTTTTTTTAAGAGACATTAATCACTCTAAACTACTTGTCCACAACCCTTCCTTGTAATAGACATTAATCACTCTAAACTACTTGTCCACAACCCTTCCTTGTAGACATTACTTTGATTGACATGTTCCGGAGTACAGTACTACTTGATACAATAGATATTGTTTAGTTTTATTTAATAGACATTACTCACTTTAGTCTACTAGTCCACAACCCTTCTTAGGAGACATTAATAATGAAGTACAATGCTACTTGATACAATGGACACTGTAGACATAAATGAACATATGTCCATCAATACTGCATCGGTAAACTCATAATTGTTTTACTACGAACTGACCTTAATCTCTCTAAAAACAACGTGAATTCAAGAAGAGGAAAAGTAGTCAAATACGGAAGGGAATATTAGGATATTATGGCTAAAAACTTAAGCAGGGGCATCTGATTGAATACTGTCCACCGAGGAGAGACATAATAGATGTCCATCAACCTGAGATGTGTCTGATGCAGAGGGCGAACCCGAGGATGAAGCAAGCAAGGCCAATAACAGATGAAACAGCAACCGCAAAGTCAGAGAGTTTGCGTCTTGGGGTTGATGGTGGTGGTTGGAGACCTTGCACAACTCCCCTGAAGTCCGTCATGCCTGCACTTAACTCAAGAACCATGTCCTTCAGGCTTTCGGTCTGTTCCTCAATCGCGGAAACACGCGACAGGACCGTGCGCGGGTCACAACGCTCTCCTTCGTCAGTGTAAGTGAGGAACTTCATCATCCGGTCATCGTTCTCGGCAAACCTAGCTTTGATGTCGTGTATTTCCTCGATAATGGCTTTGACCCACATCTTGCTGAAGTGACCACCTCCAGCCTTGAAAAAGTTTTTAGGTGGGGGATCAGGTTGTGCAGATAATAGAAGGACAAGCAAAGATAAAAAGATGATATATATTAGGGACGTACACCACTTCTCTTACACTCGTAGTATATACAAACAATACCCCCTTCCTCGAGACGTGTGCCAGTTTTGAGATGACTCCCACATATGCACTTACGAGGAAGGCCGTAGGTTGGATCCCCATAGCGACGCGAGAAAATAGAAGATGCCGATGAAGGAGACTCCGGAGATGGCGGAGCAATGACAGGGAAATCAGCAGATGCTGCCGATGAGGAAGATGGTTGAGAGTAGCTATATTGGCCCATTTTTTTCTTATGATCGTACTAGTAAGTATGTGTGGCGTAGTGGATATTAAATGGAAAGGATAAGAGTTGTCAATTTAAAGGGAAATGGAAGCAAAAGTTAAAAATCATAATTATTTGGTTTAAATTTTATGAGAAGGGGTTTTGCGAGAAATTTGACTTTGTGTCAGTAGTGTAGATATCAACACGCAACTGAGAAGTGATTGATTAGGCTCAACTGTAGCTTTTGTGCTTATGAGTCAGAGGGCTACATAACTACAGCGTAGACCATTTAATTAAGCTGATAAAGGTGGGGCTAACCTATTTTAACGTGTTTGGTATAGGGAAACACAAAAGAGGTTTGATATATGGAAACACAAACACAAACATAGGGATCAAAAGTCATAAACCGTAGTAATTAAACACACACCACAAGTTCAGGTTCGCAAAAGGGAAACATAATGTTGGTAGACATCAACATAGTAGGACATATGTCAGTTAACCGATCTATAATAGGGTCAATTTGTTAGAGGGACCACGAATTCTTGGTAGACATCAACTGCGTACGACATGCGTAACTTGTCCACAAGATCTTCAGTAAGTGAATCAGGCATGACCTTCAATGCATGGAGCTCGATAAACTTGACAGCAAGAGGACCACAGTCTCCGGTCCTGTCATTCTGGTAAACATTGGGAAGCCTTTCAAGACTAAAGACATGGGGGAGAGGGCAGTCAACTAATGCTGGGTCGACGAACTCTTTAACAATCACTGGGAGCAGATCTATGACAGGGCGCATAAGATGCGGAACCTTTTTGGGAGGGGTGTTGATAATTAATGGATCAAGGACAAAGATATTGCCCTTCCTCAACCGAATTACAAGTGCCACCCAGTGCCGTTTTCCCCAATTCATAGGAAGATATACAGTATCAACGTCTTTGTACCATGCCAGGTTGGTGGATCGGTTGTGGACATTACCTAAGACGTAGTTCTTTATAATGTTGTTCCAAGCGAACCCTGATTTCTTCTTGGAAGCCTTGTATCGACGTAACTCGGTTGTTAACATGTTACAGAACCAAGTGTCGAGAATAGCAATCCTAGACTCACGCAACTGACCCCATAGCGCCTCCTCACAAGGTTGAGCATTGCTTCCATGTGCTGCCATCCCAAGGTTTGATTAAAATTCATGCTTTTTATGACAAAGGGTTTAGTGAGTGATTTCTTTGAGGAAGAATTAACTTACCGGAGTATCCACCCAGTGTTTAGGAGTGTAGATCT
>NC_025689.1:34357948-34368116 GCF_000633955.1 Camelina sativa | reverse complement strand
GTGTAGATCTCGGTAAAGAAACTGCTCTTGACAGGCATGCCATCAATAATATACTGCCTGAATTGCAGGAAAATATGTCCATTAATGATAATCCATGAAAAAGTAAACGTAAGCTATAAATGGACACAAGTAAGGGAGCTAATTATGACTAGATGCTTACTTTTTGCGGTAACCTTTAAGCTTCGCGAGAAATCTTCTCTGAAGTGAACGGTTGACTGCTTTTAGAGGCATAAAACTGTCGTCTTCTGAGCTATCTGTTTGTGGTTTTTTAGTAACAGTAGTCGAACACTGGCCATATCGCCTAGGGGCGGTCCTCCTTCTTTTACTGGGAAGTGGGGTAATATCTTGATCAACGATCCGGTTACGTCGTTTCCTATTGCCTTTGTCGGAGAACTGTAAAATAAGAGCATACTTCAGAGACTGTAGAAATGGTCGACAGTTTCGTTATATCATACCTCCTCCTGTGAATCATTGCCTTCCTTCTTCCCTCCATCTTCTTCAAGGTCGTCAGCATTAGTGAACTCAGCCTCATGTGATACATTTTCTTCCTTATCGCCTGTTTGGTCACGTTCAGTAATGTTATCCGATTGGGTATAGACTACCATCATCTTGTTTTTGTCGTCGTCACTGGTGTTATCCATTCCCTGTCAAAAAAACCAAGGTTAGGGTAGATGATATGTTTGTCCACATGCCTATTTTGTCCATCCTGGCCCAAAAAATTATAAAATGTTCTTTACCCCCACGTCGTCTTGATCCATTGGAGAAAGGCTTCGACGATCATCATTGTCCTGAATAGTTGTTCAACATGTTAAAGTTAGTTACATCTACCATAACAAGGTATAAATGTGAAGTTATGCAAGAAAAAAACTTCTTTACCCCCACGTCATCTTGCTCCAGAGGAGAAGCGCTTCCACGATTGTCATTGTCCTGAATAGATGTGCAAAATGTCAAAGTCGGTGTGTGAGTACAATGGCACGTATACGAGTTAGTTTGCAAACTTTATTGATATTTTAGTACCTCATCCGAAGAATAGTCTTCTGGGTGGACATTATCTTCAGGGTGGACTTCTTTGCTAACTCGGTCATTGTCCTGCATAGATGTGCAACGTGTAAAAGTTGGTGTGTGAGTATGACTGGCACGTATATGAGTTAGTTTGAATGCAAAATTGATAACATAGTACCTCATCCGAAGAAGAGTCTACGTGGTGGACATTATCTTCCGGGTGGACTTCTTCTCTATCTCGGGCTTTGAATGACTTGTTAATACTATTGACGATTTTGGAGAGATCAGACCCGTATTTTTCCCATGAAACATTGTTGTACTTAGCATGTGAGTCTAGATGGGACGAAGTGGGTGATTTTGGCAAGACGCCTTTTGCCCTCAACTTAGAGATAACATGATCATAAATCTCCTCTTGTAGACAACTCCTCTCAACAGCCCACATCTTCTCCATTTTTAATGTATGCTCATTGTTTCTCCGGTCAACCTCATCCAGTAGTTCCTGGGCTGTGCATCCAGCAATGCGATCTTGGTTCACATCATCTTCCTCCGGGTCGGATGGACTGGCTTTCCCTTTACTTTTGTTTTCGTTTCTCCGGGTTCGAGAACTCGCCTTAGCTTTGGGTTTGGAAGGCAAGACAGACTTGGTTTTCAAACCTTCAGATGCACTCATAAGGGGTAGCGTAGCCATTCCACCATGCCATACATCCACATGAAAAAGGTGACCGTTTTTAAGCTTCTTGCAAATGTAATCAACTCGCTCATCCTCGACCTCATCAACCCAACCATATGAAAGAGGGTCCACTTCTTCGTTAGAGTGCATTATACACTCGACATCAAGCTGTGAAAGCAGGATAAATACAAAAACATTATGATCATAATCAAGAAATGAAGATTATAATAGTGGACATACAAGAACTTACACTTTTGTCCATCTCTGTCTGTAGAATGTTATGGTTGTGGAAGGACTTCAGCATTGTCAGTTGTTGAACTGATCGGTCAGAAAAAGTGGCCTCATCCTCTGCGTCAGGAAGATAGGTCTCCAGCATAGGAATTGCATTTAGGGAAAGCAATTGGAAAGCAAGGGTAGACCATGTGTGGCTGTATGGGACCCCATCAGCTTTTTCCGTAAAATTTCGGGGGTCCGGTTAAACACACCAACAATCACCGTCTCTATAGTCCGTTCAAATGATTTCCTCCCCCAAGGGAAGTTGACAAAAGCGTCCACATCCTTCAACATCTCGGCAACTTCCTTAGTAGCTCTAACCTTCGAGGAGTCGCAGACAAGTATTCCCTCAACAATTACAATGAGGGCAAGCCGTAGCCTACGTTGTCCATCCATCCTATCAGCTTTAGGTAACAACTTGTCCCGCTTCAACATGGACACAACGTCCCGAATGGAGTACACTTCTTTAGGACCAAGCAGAGTGTACCAGTATTGTTGATCCCCTTCGGCTGGTGTTTGGAGCTTCTTCGTCTCTGATAACGAAGGATAAGGTCCACAATTGAGACCCGTAAGAAGACCAAACTCTCTGAGAGAGAACCGGATTGGGTGTCCACCAAAGACAAACCACATCTCGTGAACTTTGCGGGTTACAAGGGAACGACAGAGAAGCTGGTGGACAAGTTTGCCAGAAAGGGAGCTTTTGCGGACTGGTAGTGTAAAGAGATGACCAAAGCAAGATGCTTTCAGCCAGACAAGCTCCGGAGTACCCTCTAAAACTTCAACAATGTCCAGTAGATACTCTGGCTTTGAGTATGAGTTGATACGGCCTCTACACGGATAGCGGTTGGTAGCGAATAGCCTACGTGGGAGTAATGAAGAATCAATATCCTGGGTTGCTTCCTCCAGGATCGGCCCTTGGTCGGACCTGCGAAAGGGAGAAAATTGTATGATGTCCAAAGTTAAAAAACAAGAGAGTAGACAAGTATCAAAAAATGGACTATGGGGATGGACATACGTAGGTAGTTCGCTGTGGTCTATCGATGGCAAATCAGTCCGAGTGTCTAATGCGTCCATTCGAGAAGAACCTGCTTCGTCAGGAGACCTGCATCTTACAGAATTGTTTGTTTTTTGATTCAGATGGGGCAACCCTATGTCATCTACTAAACAAAAGGACAAACAAAGGGGATATGATGGACATATACCTTTGCGTTTGTATATGGTCCATTGGGTTGACACCGTTTGTAGAGTTCGGACCAACATCAAACCTGCAATGGGAGTAGTTAGTATGTGAAAAGTATTCAAAGAAATATAAAGTCAACAAACTTATGTGAAGGACAAAATGCACAGGGACATAAACCTTGAAAGTTGGGGTTGTTGGCCAACGTCAGAAGGCACATCATCAGCAGTCACTCCTTCGGGGGACCTGCGCGTTAGAAAAAGGGAAAAATCAAGTTAGTGAAACATTATTGATGCTTATATGGGATTGGTGGACAACAAATCTCGCATTTCTGCAGAAAATGTAATTTGTCTACCGCAACAATTTAGTGCCCCAACATATGTTTTTCTTACCTGTGATAGTGTTCATGTTCCTCCGCCTCGGATTCCCTGTATGGTGGACAAAATCTCAGCTAGAAAACAACCAAACTCAGGACAAACTGTATCTTGTCTATCAAAACACATTAGTGGACCAACCTTTGTTGTTCGTGCTTGTCTACCAGATCAGTTGGGTTGGTCCCGACAGCCGTATTGTCCATACGCGGTGAGGACCTGTATGATGGACATGTAATGTTGTCAGATGTACATAGTAATGTAGAAGCCCTTTAAAATTAGGGGGACAAAGTGTTAGGCAAGTACCTTTCATGATGTTCTTCTTCCTCCGCGTCGGAGTCCCTGTGTGGTGGACAAAATCTCTGTTAGTAAACATGAAACTATGAACACACTCTAACTTGTCTACCGACAGGATTCAGTGGACCAACCTCTGTTGGTCGTCCTTGTCTACCAGATCGGTTGGGCTGGACAATTGAAAGTGTTGGTATGTTTTAAACCCTGGAATATAATGGAAAAAATTGGTCTTTCCGTTGTTCGAAAAGTAGTTTACCTATAAACTGTCGCGGCGGTCATACTCTCAGGACAAGTAACGGCCGGATCTAACTCGAATTCTCCACTGAAACGAATTAAAATGTAGGTTAAAATGTATGGATTGGACAATATTTAGCAAAACAGGGTAAGATAGTTCGAAAACATACCATTCGTCAGGTTTCTTAACCTCCGAACTAGTCTCGGGGGCTTGCGCTGTCGCGGCGGGTTGTGGCAAAACCGGAGGATTAGGCCGTAGAAATTTCTTCATTATGAAATTCATGACGTCCAAACACGGTCTCGATGATTCGAAACAACCTCAACGATGCAATCAGAAGATGAAAAGTCGGGAATCGGAAGAGAGAGAGAGATGGAATTGTGAGATCAGAGAAAATTTTTTTTGTCCTCGAAACCAGAAATGAGAACAGTATTGAGAACAGCTGGTTTGTGTTGTGTGGCCGAATGCATTACCCAATGAACATAAGGGGTAATTACTCTTTATTATTCTTGATTAATAAATTGCACCGGCATGGAATACAGATAATGGAGAAGGGCACAATAGTATTAGGTCATCCCCAACGGGGGGATTTATTTTAGAGCCTCTTAAATTGTTTATTAATATATTTTGTAGTTTGAGTTAAGAACTTTTTAATTAAAAGTTAACCCCCCAATGGTGGGTTCTTAGAATGAGTCTCTTTAATTTTTTTTTTTTTTTTGAAAATAAAAAATTAAAACAGAATATGAAATTATTGCATTTGAGATATATGTTTATAAAATTATTGCATTTCATAAAATTTTTAATATAGGAAACATTAAAACATAATAAAAGAGAAGTACAATTCATAAAAAGAGGAAATGCTTAATGGTATTCTCCAATTTTTGCCCAAATATGCTCAACCAAATCATCTTGCAACTGTTTATGTTTATCTTGATCACGAACACTCCAAGTCTTTGCTGGTTTGAAGTTATAGCATCCTTGCTCGTGTTCAGCCATGCACTGACAAGCATCAGATCATCTGTTGGTAACCATGTGTGCCTTGCTCTGCGGTTACCAACAGGGGATGCAGCTGCAGGTGGGGCATCAGAACATTGACTCTCATATGGAGAGTCAACAAGAATGTGGGTTTCATGCTGACTTTGTAGCAAGTCGAAGAAGCCAGGAGACTGACCAAAGGGATTCATGGAGTTGTCTGAATCCATGTAGCTACTTATTCGTGTGTGGGTTAGAAGGAGAAGGAAGGGCTAATTGTGTGTGATTTGTGATAAAAGCTTAATGTTGTGTGTTTTGTGTTTTACTATTAAGTGAACCTTTTATTTATACAAAGTTCACCATTAGTTTACTTTCAAATTTAAGTTTTGACCTAAACTACAACAACCACACATTTATCACATTTAAACAACCAACAACCCCTACACCATCAATGACTGACTCAAGAAGTACATAATAATCAACGATTGACTCGACTCATACCTAAACTAACACCAAATTAATTAAGAAAGAAGAGAATCATATATTACCTTCCTTCATGGCGGAACAGGTAGCAGTCTCGATCACAGTCCATCAATGCAAGTTGGTCCAATTCAAACTCCATCTTACCATTTTGTTTCGAGAATCGATGAGAAAGCTGAAACGAGAAAATACAAAAGGACACATATCTTACCATCAGTTACCATGAAAAATCAAATTAAAAATATTAAGCAAGTTGATAATTCGATAATATACCTGACCTCATCCCCGAGTCTTAATGATGAAATTACTACTTCAGCGGATTCATCGTCGAAGTAAACATCTTGTATGTATAAAATACATATACAATTTTCAATAGCAAAAACTGTTATTAGCGTACATTCCCCAAATGTATCATAGTGTGATAGAAGATGTTGATATTTTCAATAAAAAGGGGAAGAGAAAATGTTTGCAAGACTTACATCATTGTCTCTATCAAGAGCATTGTGGTCCTGACCAAGAGAAATAAAAAGATGATTAATTCAGTGCCAGTTAAATCAATCATAAAAGAAGAAAAAAAGCAATAGGATGAGAATATACCTCTTCATTGTGAATGTTCTGATATCAACAGGTTCTGTTTGCTGTAATAACAAATGGAGAAGGAGCAAACTATCATTCTCATAGATCAGAGGCCAGAAGCGTGCAAGATAGAGAGAAATAGCAGAAAATGCTTTAGTCACCTTAGCCAAATCACGAGTGAGTTTTGTTACAGTCATTGCCAGTGAATCTTTCTCCGTAGTCAGGTTCATCTTTAGCAGAAAAAAGAAAGACAGTTACATTCTATAAGAGCGTGACACCAAAATCATTTTTATACTTGACCAGATATGTTCATACACTGATATAGATAAGAGCAAATAAATCTCAATACACAAACCACAGCTGAATAACGAGTAACCTGAGACATCATTCCAAAGGGTGTTCTCTGAGTGTTCATCACACGTCCTTTACCATCACAACGGTAATAGATTTAGCACCTGTATACAACAAAGCAATTCAAACTAAAAACCAACACTAGCAATCGACAACATCAAATCCCTAAATTTATCTCAGAATAAAACCATGAACTAATCCGTTGAACTAATCGCAAATTCATTCTATTAAACTGATAAACGTACCTTACGATTCCAATTGTTTCGCTCTCATCCGAGTCAATCGACTCCAAACTCAAATCTCAAACGATTTAATCTCGAACTCGATTCTATATCCTCCGAATGCCCTCCGCAGTTCAATCTCCTCTGCTTCGGATCTCCTCCGACCCCAGTCTCCTTTGATTCCATATACTGGTTGATTCAATCTCCTTCCTTTGTAATTTTGGATTTCTCGATCGAGAGAGAAGGAGAGAGACAGAGCGATGGAAACAAGAAATATTCGATCGGTTAAAAAAAAATTCCTATTTCTATTTTTCTGTTTAGCCAACAAATAAGTGACACGTAAGGTCTCTTATTCTATAAATCAGTCTACTAAAGAAGAGAGCCTCTTATATTCTTTTAATTTCTTTGATTTATTTTTTTGCTTCTTTTCAACTAAAACTCCTCTTAAATCCCCTTGTTGGGGATGACCTTATGACAGTTTCTTTGTGGCAGCACTGACGAGAAAGAATGCTACTGTTCATGGCATTCTTTGCAATATTCTCAAGAAGAAACTCATCATCATCATCATCATTCATCAGTCCAGATTCCTTACGAAATGCCGATGGAGATCTCAGCAGATCTGATAAACCAACTCAAGGTCTCGCTTCGGAAAGAGGCCAAGCTCTCCTCCTTCGATCCCGTCGGCGATAACACAGACTCATCCGTCTCCAGCCTTCCCACATCCGCGGAGGCAATTGCAGAAGTAGATGCTTCCGCTCCGTACCTCCGTTGCCGGAACTGCAAAGGAAAGCTTCTGCGTGGAATCGAGTCTCTGATCTGCGTTTTCTGCGGCAATCAACAACGTACCAGCGAGAATCCTCCTGATCCCATTAAGTTCACTTCCACTTCTGCTTACAAATGGTTTCTCACCTCTCTCAATCTCGATGGATCGGTAAAAAAATTAAGTCGAAACCTTTTCCCACCAAATTTTTAATTCCGTTTCCGAATTTTGCTGAGGATTTGTGTATTAGTCAGATGTAGTAATGTGGTGAAAAAAAAACGAACTTTTTATCTGCAGGAGATGGTAGAGCCGTTAACGGAAACGAATGGATCAATCAGAGGAGCTAAGGCACCTGTGGTTAAAGGAATTGCTGTTTCTAAGTTTCTTGATTTGGAAATTCAATGGTCTGCAACAGAGTCTATAAAGAGTGGAACACATGATGATGATGGACGATTAGTGCTGAATAGAAATCCCCTGAATTTGGGAGGAATTAGTCTTGATGATATTCTCGTTGAGGGAAGAGGAGATCTTTCAAAAGTGGATCCAGCAGAGAGCAAAACCGTGGATGATGATGATGATTTTAAGGATCCACGTAGTCTTAGCTTATTCGATAGTGTAAAGAGTCCGGGAGTTGTTAAGGGAAAAGATGTTAATGTTTCTTCTGAGGAACATGAGAATCTTAGTTTGTTTGCGCCACGAGATGCTCAGGAGAATGTTAGTTTAGCAGCTCAGGGAAACTTTGGGTTCTTTGAGGGAAAAGATGTTCCGAACTCTTTTAAAGATGATGAAAACCTTAGTCTGTTTGGAGGAAAAGATATTCAGAGAACTAGTTCTTCTAAGGGGGATGAGAGTTTTGGTTTCTTTGAGGGTAAGGATGCTTAGAGAAGTAGTTATTCTAAAGAAGGTGAAAATCTTGGTTTGTTTGAGGGTATGGATGCTCAGAGAAGTAGTTATTGGTGAAAATCTTGGTTTGTTTGAGGGAAAAGATGCTCAGAAAACTAGTTCGTCTAAAAATGAAGAGAGTTTTGGATTGTTTGAAGGTAAAGATGCTCAGAGAAATAGTTCTTCTATAGATGATGAGAGTTTTGGATTGTTTGAAGGTAAAGATGCTAAGAAAACTAGTTTTTCTAAAGATGATGAGAGTCTTGGATTGTTTGAAGGTAAAGATGCTCAGAGAAATAGTTCTTCTAAAGATGATGAGAGTTTTGGATTGTTTGTGGGTGCATCATCGAAGTCTTTTGATGACAAGATTGTTGCCTCGTCTTCTGATTGGGGTTCTGACTTTCAATCTGTTGGTCATAATCCTTCTCAGAAAAAGATTTGTGGTGACCCGTTTGTAAATTCTCCGGTTGATTTGGCTGCTCATATGGACTCTGTCTTTGGTTCCGGAAAAGATTTACTCTATGCAACACCGGCAGATTCTTCGACTGCTTATGTTTCCAAAGCTGGTGATTGGTTACAAGATGATTTATTTGGTAATGTCACTGGTGAGCACCAAAACAACGACTCAGCTGTCCATGATAAGAATGAGGGACAGGTTGTGGGCGGCAATGAAAGTTCATCCATGGATATTGATTGGATTGGAGATGATCTATGGCAAACCAATGAACAGAAATCCATTGAGAAGACCCCTGCATATGTCAATGATGATGATAATGATGATGACGATGATGACTGGAGTGATTTTGCAAGCTCGGCTAATTCCAAGACTCCTAATAAACCACTTTCTCAAACCATGGAAAGTTCCCAAGAAGAGATTTTTTATGGACAGGCGCAAGTTAAGAACGGTGTTAAAGAAAAGAGCGTAGAGGAGAAGCAGAATACTGGTACAAGCGTGATGTCTGACATAGGCAAAGGACTAGAAGATGATCTCTTTGGAACTTGGGGTAGTTTCACATCCCCAACCATTCCGGAGGCGTCTATGCAGCCTCCCACCAATGATGCGAATCTATCTGGTGAAAAAAATCCGGAAATGAACTTGTTTGGGGCAAATAACAATGACAGAGACCAGCAGCACGAAAATGTCGATTTTTTTAAGGCGAAAGAAGTCCAGAATAATGTTTCTTCTGAAGAGCATGAGAATCTTAGTTTGTTTGTGCGACGAGATGCTCAGGAAAATGTTTCTTTAGCAGCTCAGGGAAACTTTGGGTTCTTTGAGGAAAAAGATGTTCGGAACTCTTTTAAAGAGGATGAAGACCTTAGTCTGTTTGGGGGAAAATATATTCAGAGAACTAGTTCTTCTAAGGAGGATGGGAGTTTTGGTTTCTTTGAGGCTCAGATAACTAGTTCGTCTAAGGAGGGTGAGAGTTTTGGTTTCTTTGAGGGTATGGATGCTCAGAGAAGTAGTTATTCTAAAGAAGGTGAAATTTTGTTTGAGGGAAAAGATGCTCAGAAAACTAGTTCTTCTAAAGATGATGAGAGTTTTGGATTGTTTAAGGGTAAAAATGCTCAGAGAAAGAGTTGTTCTAAAGAGGATGAAAATTTTGGTTTGTTTGAGGGTGCAACATCATCAAATGCTGACATTAAGTCTTTTGATGACAAGATTGTTGCCTCGTCTTCTGATTGGGAATCTGACTTTCAATCTGCTGATCGTAATCCTTCTCAGAGAAAGATTGGTGGTGACCAGTTTGTAAGTTCTCCGGTTGATTTGGCTGCTCATATGGATTCTCTCTTTGGTTCCGGAAATGATTTACTCTATGCAAAACCGGCAGATTCTTCAACTGCTTATGTTTACAAAGCTGGTGATTGGTTGCAAAATGATTTATTTGGTAATGTCACTGGTGAGCACC
>NC_025689.1:34355860-34356831 GCF_000633955.1 Camelina sativa | reverse complement strand
TGTCAATGATGATGACGATGACTGGAGTGATTTTGCAAGCTCGGCTAATTCCAAGACTCCTCCGGAAATGAACTTGTTTGGGGCAAATAACAATCGCAGAGACCTTGATTTTGACAGCATCACACGTTCTGATTTCTTTTCTGAAAGTATTGGCGGCAAAACTTACTGAGAGGTAGCCAAAGTCATACCTTCTGAAACCTCTACCGTACACAGGTTTATTATCTTCTAGTCAAATTTGTGTTCCCCAAACTCTCTAAATACCTTCAGTTCGTACTTACAAGGAGCTTTAGTAACATGTTCCGGGTTTTTTTTGGCTTTCGATTACAGAACGAGTGATCCTGATCTGATTGTAGTAAAGATCAAACGGTTGATCTTGTGGTAGGCACAACAACAACAGCAGCTACCAAGTCGAGGTTGCGGACGAGCTGATGTCACAGATGCATGAACTCTCCAATTGCCAAAACAGAGTAATATTATCACACTCTCCTATCTCTCTTGTTTTTTTCCTGGGGCTTGGAGATTGCTTGTTTTCACCTATATATATACACATTTCATTCTCAATAACTTTCGAAGAATTCAGTGTTTGCTTGTTCTGTAGCCACAAGTAGTTTCAGTCTAGTGGTATTTTCATTTGGGTATCGTGGCAAACAACTGAGACTTGTAGTTATTGTTTGGATATCACCTCAGTCTCTGGTTATTAAAAAAGAACTTGGTTGCTCTGTTTCTCTGCTTAAGCTTTTATAACCAAGTACCCACCAAATCCAGAGTCACTGTGTTATCTTTTTTTCTGATGAGATAGATGACAACTGGCATCACTTGAACCGAAAAAAACGAAATTGGACATGTGCAACCGACGTAACTTACTGTTAGTCAATCGTTTTCTTGAGAGCAACAATTTTATTTAGTAAAGTATATCTCCACATGATACACGTTCTTGTTTGTAATTAGATGGGGATACTCACTCCAATATG
>NC_025689.1:34348886-34355322 GCF_000633955.1 Camelina sativa | reverse complement strand
GTTTATATTGTCCTTCCCGAATGAGTTGCAAAAGGAGAAGGGCTGATGCAGATTGTAAGACACCTCGATATGACTAATAACTAGCTATAGAAACCTTTCGCAGGAGGCCCGAGACCAAGCCGTCAACGGTAAAACTCCAAATCATCGATCACAAACTCCCCCTGCGTTATGTGAGATTGATTTTTCGTTTCAATCCATGAGCTTTCTCAGAACGGAACCTCACACACCAAAAAAGCAAAAGGTGCAAGCTCCCTCTAACCAAGTTCATCCTCGAAGTCAGCAGCTCAGAGCAAAATAATACCATTCAATACTACACCAGAAGCCGATGGCCCTACTAGCTTCTCTATAACACAAACAAGTCGCAAGAAGAGGCGAGTACGCAAAGCAAAGCAATCTTCAAACAAAGGCAATAACAATAGGAAGCCACAACATAAACATGCTTTGAACCAAACCAAATAAATTGGTATACCTACGGAGTTCTCAAAAGGAGAGAAAAGCAAGCTATCACCGATAACTAATTCCTCTACTTATCAAACACCACGGCAGCTACACAAAGGAGCAAAAGACCAACTGATTCGATGAGGAAGCTTAACCAGCAAGGAGAAAGCAAGCTCCTAATAATCCTGCTACTGTCCTCAAGCAGAAGATGCCAACAGAGACATCATTCTCCTAAGTCAAGACTCACGAAAAAGATGAGGTAAAAGCAACCAAATAGTAGCCATGCTCTAAAAACCTATGTGAAGGAGGACCAGAAATGAGAGGCCGAGGCATCAGAAGCTCAAAAGAGTCGACGAACAACACCAACCAAGGCATCGAATCAACCACAGAGCCAAAGAAAGCCTCCCGAATCAAACTCCAACACACGAATTCGACACGAACGGAGTGGACAGAAGCTTCAAGCGTGTGGCAGTAAGCTGTCCTCAAAGCAAACAAACCGACACATAGAAACCCTTACCTCCGGCAGACACGAGCCGAAACGCAGCGGTTAGACCAAGATAGATCTTGGAAAAAATGATTCCGAGCAAAGAGTACACGCTACACCACGACATAGCCAAGGATAGCACACTCGACCGCCGGAAACACCAGGAAGAAGGCGACCTGAAAACAGATCTACAAACACAGCTTGCTCTGCCGATTGAGATGCGAGACGCAAGGACCGGAAATCGGAGCCTCCACCTTCATCCACCGCCGTCTACAAGCAATGGAGGCAAAGACATGAGATTTTAGCCACCGAAAACGGCCGTCGCGCACGGCGGACCTTCAACAATACATGAATTTAGACAAATTATACCGTCGCCTTATATATCTTGAGACTCTGTGGAATCATTCTCCAAAGCATGATGATGTTTTGCTAATGTATAAAGATTTTACTCAAGAAAACAGATGTAAGAAAATATTGGAAGCAAAAATAATTTAAGATCTTCAAGAAAAAATGTATGTGAGGACAAAAATGCGAAAGAGAAGTAAATCCAAAAAAAAAAAAAAAAAAAATCTTAATTATCAAAATTAAGTACTGATTTGCCTTTTGAGTTTAATTGGATACATCTCACAACCTCAAAATCTTTTTTTCGCCACGTTGGGTTTTTGAGTGCAATCTATGACTATCGTACGTAAACCTGAAAATTCTGACAAAAAAACCAGTTCTTGTTGGGAACACTTACTCAGTTACTTGTTTTATTTTGTTCCATGAATATGTTACTCTTTTTTATTTTTTATGGATGCAAGTAAAATAGTTTTTTTTTTCTAAAGAATGATATAAACCCCCACAAAACATTTTTCCAGAAAAACCTAAAAAATATACCTTTCTCTCTCGCCGCTTCCTGTAATAAACAACCTTCGTCAAGCTTCCGACCGGCGCGTGGCGGCTCATATAGCGCCGGCGTCGGTCACCCCTTTTAATTTCATGCTTAATTTTTAGTCTGTGTATTTGTATCTTGCGGTGGTGGAAGCATGGTGGTTTTTGGCGATATGGAGTTGCAGATGTGGAGCTTCAGATCTGAGCGAGATTGTATCCGGGGTTTCAGATTCTTAGGATCTGTTGGTTGCTGGTGTGCCCAGGTTGCTGTTTGTGTTTGCGATTCACGGAAGAGAACATTGGCTAGGCTCAATTATGACCGCTAATTCTCTTTGTTGGGTATACGCAAAAATGGAGGCTCCTGGTTCTCTTTGTGACGGTTCTTCCACCTCCTTTGTTCGACAAATCTTTGCTCCTTTGGATCTCGACCCTTCAGAATCTCGGTATCCTGTTCGTCTCTACTGTCTTCCTTACTTTGTCCCCTGTTTGCTGTGCCGAGTTTGTAACCGTTTGATCTGGTATCATCAGTTGCTACTGTACCGTTTAGCTAGGGTTAGGTGTTTAGTGTAGTAGATGTGGTTGATGTTTGGCCCTTGATTGGGGAATCTTGTGGTTGGTTTGAGTCTCGATCTGGGGTTTTGTCTTTGCGGTAGGATTGGTCATTGTTGGGTTTTGTGGTTGCAAGTTGATGGTTTTAATTCCGGAGCTTTTAGTTCCACGGTACGACTCGAAGAATAATATATCAACCTGACCCTTCCCTTCGTTTGCTTCCGTTCATGTGTTCTCGTCGTTTGAAGCCGCTTGTGTTGTTTGATTGTGATTGCGTTTTATCCACCCAGCCTTTGTCTCGTCCACCCTTGGTCTACTTTTCCAGCCTTTGTTTCTCTTAAGGATGTTTGCCTTTCTAAGATTAGGCTTCGGTTTGCTTAGAAGTTCTACTAGTCTTAGTTGTTTGCAGTGGGCTCTTCTCTTGGTTGTTTGATCTTTGTGGTTGATAGCTTCTTCATTCCTTCTCTGTGCTCTTTTGAGTTCGGGTTTATGGAGAGGTTAGACTGCGCTGGTTAGACTGCGCTCCTTGTCCTGCTTTGCAGATCTTTTGAGGTCTGACTGCTTTTTGTAAGGCTTCTACACAGATGATTCTGGATGCAGTTGTCGTCATCGTCGCATTCGTAAGCGTTTCGAGTCTTTGCTTGCCGGGTTATGAAGTCTTTGGTTTTGTTACTAGAGATTGGTTCTCTTCATGATAGGAGGTGGTTGATCTTAGCTTGGGATTGGCCGTGGGCATCCTTGGTAGTTCTCATCCAAGTGTTTGAGGAGAAGAGTTTTTTCTTGCTTTCTAAGACTAGTATATGTGTAAGGGTTATGCCTGGTTGCCTAATTCTTTATTTTAAGGGTTCATCCTCTTTTTTGGGTTTAATTTCTCTTCTTTGTAATTTTACTTTGGTTTCGTTTTATGTTTCCGAGAACTTCTGTTTGTTCGCCGGCTTAGCTTCCCTCTTTTGGGCTTTAGACTCCGGGGATATCTTTGTTTTCCGCCGGTTTAGTTTGCTGTAACTCACCATGTATCCTTTCAAGTTTCAATAATATCAGTTGACAAAAAAAAAGTAAAATAGTTTTTTTTTTTAATGTATATATATACATTACAATAAATCAAATACATTTTCTATGCGCCCTGATATATCATGGTTTTTATGGTTTTTAACCATGATATAAGGAATCTTTTAGTGTCTTTTCATTTGTTTCTAGATTGTTTTTGAGTCTTTACAGGTTTTTAGCATGAAATGAGCAAAGTGGAGCAATTTGGATGATTCTGGAGCATTTAACCGAAGGAAATCAATTTGGAGTCTGATCCTATGAGGAGCATCGATCTGATCCTATGAGGAGCATCGATCGACACCACACAAGAGGGCATCGATCGACACTCCTGTCTACCCGACGAGAGAATCACAAAATTGGAAGTTTTACAATTCTGCCCCAAAGTCTTCCAAAATTGCAATATAAGTCCCTGGCGTGTTTTAGGACATATATATATAGTTTTTAGGTTTTTGCAAACCCTTAAGTTTTATTCTGTCAAGTTTTATTTTTCCTGCAACCCTGAGAGATTTTTGAGAGCTATTGGAGAGAGATTTGCTTTGTAGAGAAGAATTTCTAAACTCCTTCTTACTCTTTTAATCTCTATTTGCATGTTATTCAGAAAGATGTTTTGTTTTTCAATGATTATGTCTGAGTAGTTTGCTTGTTAGGTTTAGGGTTTTTCACAGGGATTTTATGAATTATTAGATCTGTTTATTTAGGATTCATTATCTATCTAGATCTTCATCTTAGGTTGTTCTTCATATTAATCCTTGATTGGCCATCTAGAATTAATACCCTAGGAAAATAAATTGATATGAGAATATAACTGATTTTTCTGATAAAACCTTTTGATGAGCAAAATTATTTCTTGCAAAGAGATTTGATTTAATAATTTTGTGAACAATCTAAACCTGATTTTATTGCTGATTTTTAACCTAGAATTTTACAAAGAGATTTGGATTTTCTGGTTTTAAATTTAGATATTATTTGCAGTGAGAACTGATTTAATTTACAAAAGTGTTTAGAGTTCTAGATCTGTTCTTAATTGCTTGAATCCTAATTTATTGATTGATTTAATATTTCATAATTTTCTGAGAAATTCCTTAGGCCTAGCTTTTTGATCTTCTGAATTTACAATAGCTTTATTTAATATTTTGCATTGCTATTTCAATTTTAATTTAATTTGTTTAGCATAATTGAAAAACTCTATAATTTATTGTGTAGTCTTGAGTCCTTGTGGAATTCGACCCCTAAGTACTGCATTGATCTCTTAATTTGAGAGAGTAGCTCTAGGGTAAATTTGAGCATATCAAATTTTGGCGCCGTTGCCGGGGACTCTTTGACCTACCATTAGATTTGAGTTTTAGATTTTGTCTAAATATTTTATTTTTATTTTTTTACTTACACGTTTTTGTTTTTCTTCTCTTTGGTGTTTCAGATGCATGCCTCCTAGACAAGATTCAGTTAGCTTTGGATGTGATTGGAAGTATCAGTTAGCTTTGGATGCTGCAAGTCATGGGAATTTCAAAACAAGATTTCCAGAAGTTGCTGAAGTTTTGATTGAGAATTTGGCTTCTAGCAATAGCACTAAGGGAGCAGATGCTGAAAGGAAGAGATTGCATGGAGGATTTGATTCAAACCAGTTAGCTTCTGTTAATGCTAAGCTGGATTCAGTGCACAATCTCCTTATGGGTAAGAAAAATCTGTTCATTTTGCTGCTGAGGTTGAGACATATGAGTCAGAACCTGATCAAGGACACCAAGAGGAATATGTGAACTATGTGTATGGGAGTCAGGGACAGCGGTTTGGAAATCAGCAAGGCATTAGGCCTTACAGTGGGAACTCTTCAGGCTACACTTCCAAGCCAGAGTATCAGCAGCAACAACAGAACAATGGCTATACAAGGACATATGGGAACTCATCTTATCAGTCCCCACCTCTTAAGAATTCTTCAGAGACTAGAATGGAAGCCATGCTTGAGCAGCTTTTGCAAGGACATGAGCAATTGACAGTGACATTCAATGGGAAGATTGACAATGTCTACACTGAGCTGAATGGGAAGATTGATGCATTGAATGTTCATGTTAAGAAGCTGGAGATTCAAGTTGCACAGACTGCTGGGTCTGTTAAACGACAAGAGAGTGTTCTTCCAGCAAGAACTGAGTCAAACCCTAGACATGCTTACAATGCCATATCAGTGCGAGATGAAGATGATGGTGAAATTGCTTCTCCAGTAAAAGAAGAGAAATCGACAAATCTCTCGGTTTCAGATGATGGTGTCGATCGACACCACCTGGGTGTCGGTCGACACTCCTCTCAGACGAACCCAGAAACTGCAAAATCTCAGGTTCCAGCTGCTGAAAGGGTCTACAAGCCTAAGGTTCCTTTTCCCAAGCCAAAAAAGTCTAAGCAGGAGATGAAGGAAGCTAGATGGAAGGCGATGATGGATAAGGTGATGATTGAGATGCCATTGTTTGATGCAGTGAAGCTTTCACCACCACTTAAGCGCTATGTCAAGAGAATGGTATCAAATGGTTTGAGCCCTGAGGAAGGAGCAGTGCTTACTAAGGATGTCAGTGCAATTCTGTTGAACCAGCCTGTTCAGAGGAAGATAGAGAAGAAACAGGAGGTGGTTGTCTCACAGATCCTGGAAGCTTTGTACTTGATTGCTCAATCTCAGCAGGAAGGTTTTCTCACTCACTTTGTGACCTTGGCTCTAGCATCAACTTGATGCCACATTCTGTTGCTGTGAGACTTGGGATGACATAATTCAAGCCAACTCAGATTTCTCTTATCTTGGCTGATCGCTCCCGAAGAATTCCTGAAGGTGTTTTAGAGGATATTCCAGTTAAGGTTGGCAACTTCATGATTCCCACTGACTTTGTGGTGCTGAAGTATGATCAAGAGCCTAAAGATCCTCTTATCTTAGGAAGATCTTTCTTGGCTACAGCTGGTGCAGTCATTGATGTGCAGAAGGGACACATAACACTGAATGTGGATGGATTGAGTATGCATTTTGAGATGGATAAGCTGAGGAGAGCTCCTACTATTGATGGACAGACTTTT
>NC_025689.1:34345094-34348133 GCF_000633955.1 Camelina sativa | reverse complement strand
AACAAACGCTTAGTGGGAGGCAACCCACTGGTAGGTTTTTCTTTTTCTTTTGATTTTGATTTTTTTTTTTTTTTTCTATTTTTGCTTTCCTCTTACTTGATAACACTGGAGACATTGTTTTTTAAGTCTGGGGGAGGTTGTCTACTAACTATGTTTTCTGTTTTTGAGTTTCAGTTGTGTCAGTCAAAACCATAAAGTTTGAGTCAAATTTTTCAAAATTTTTCTTTTTGTCTTTGGGAATTATGATCTTGATTAATGATTTCTCTTATTTGTTATATTTTTAGATTAGTCTATCATAAATTAACTTGGTTTTAATTTTTACAGTAAAAGTATGAAAACTTCTTTTGTTCGAATTGGTTTGATCAGTAGTTTTATTTTTATCTAAGTTTTGTTTTTAATATAATATATATAATTATTGAATACAATGTGATTTTTTAAAATATATTAGTACATATTCTATATTTTTGAAATTAGTTTATCATAAATGGACTTGGTTTCAATTTTAACTTTAAAAGTATGAAAACTTTTTTTGTTTTACTTGGTTTGATCAATAGTTTTACTTTTAAGTTATATGGTATATGCTTTCATTAGAAAATATATTATATATTAAAACTAAAAAGTTGGAAGAAATATATTTTTGTAACAATGTGATTTTTTTTTAAAGTAAAATATACATCATATAAGATAGAAATAAAATAAAGTATATAAAAAATATTAAGTTTAAGATTAGTGATAAACCAATTTAGGATAATAAATCAATCTACATTAATAAGGCGTGGTGAGGAATTATGATGGTCGGTCCTCCTCGAGTACATTAAATAGAAGGGCGGCTAACTTAGCGAAGGGGACTAGGGTTGATCAGGGAATCGAAGATTAGAAGAGAGTTTTTGCAGAAGACTAGTGTACTCTCTATGGTTTACGAAAGCATTGATAGGACCAGCAACCTACCAGACGAGATTATTTGCCACATCGGGTCTTTCTTGTCGGCGAAAGAAGCGGCGTTCACGGCACTTCTCTCAAAGAGGTGGAGGAATCTGTTTGAAAGCCTGTTCCATTTATCAATCCCAGCTGAAGGAAGCATATGTTGGAACGGTTTGCAAGTTCTCCTAAAGAAATCTCCAAATCTTAAGGCTCTCACCATCAAGGTATGACCCGAAACCCGCAAAAACAGAATAACTTGACAGGACATATAAGGTATTTATAAAATCTTCAATCTCTAAACTTGCGTTTTTTTTGTTTTTGTTTTTTTTCCAGGGAAGTGTGCACAATAAGGATAATGATGAGGAATCTGTTTGCGAATGCTTGAAAGGGTATACTTTCCTATCGCCCTGCTATATTGAGGTCGTAAAGATAAGAGAGTGTAAAGGAGAAAGAGGAGAGATGGTGCAAATAAAGCACATGTTGGAGACATTGCCGTGTCTTAAACTTTTGGAAATTCGTCTTAAGCCAGGAAGAGATGACACACATCTTCAGATTATGACGTATCTCATAACGAGTTCGAGAAGTTCGTCCAAGTCCATATGCACTGTTAAGGTGGTATCGTCCAAATGCACTGTTAAGGTGGTGTTACAATGAACAAAATCTTAACATGAACTTGCATATCTGAATAGAGCAACAAAGATGCAATTGTTTTGTTTCCCGTTTGTTGTTGACATATGAGAATTGTGGTTTGGTTTTGTGTCTGAGAGATTGTTCAGATTGTTCTGAATCGAACAGTTAAGGTGGTGTTACATTGAGCAAAATCTTAACATGAACTTGCATATCTGAATAGAGAAGAAACAAAGTTGTATTGCTTTGCTTCCCGTTTGTTGTTGAGATACGAGAATTGGTTTGGTTTTGTGTCTTTCTTCTTTCCCCATATGACTGAGAGATTGTTCTGAGTCGGACACAACGTGGCGTTTTTATTCATCTCCAACTCGGTTATTGTCGTTTTTTTTTCTTAAGTCAAATTAAGTAAGCAAGAGAAAGGCTAAGCCCATCAGGTCAACTAAGCCTATTTTAAAAAGCCCACGAGCTAACTTCCGAACTCTGTTTAAAATTGTGTCGGTAAAATGATGTAATCATCATCATGACGTCATAATTTTTTTTATTTTAAAACAAAGAGAGCCGCATATTAAGAAGAAGCAAAAACCATCTGGTAGGCTTTCGTTATAATTAACGGTCGTTATGTATATTTTACGCATATGATTTGTGTGTTAGAGGTTGCTTTCGTGAAGGAAATATTCAAAATTCAGAATACTGTATAATATACTCAATAATTAATTACTTACCCATACATACACATTTGATATTTTCTTCTAAACTAAAGGGAAGGGGAGGCGTATCTTTGGTGGGAATATTCCTTTCCGTGAAGAGACGGAGAAACTTCCCTTTAAAACAAAACGTGCTTCCCTTATAAAAAATTCCAGGCTGGCGTCAGTCTCCGATTCCTGTATTTTAAAAAAATTAAAAAGAAGATTAACCAAAAGTTATTATCTTCCTTTTTTAAATTATTAAAAAAATAAACAGTGGACAGCTCATCATCATCATCTTCTCCTTTAAAAGGATAGCTAGGGACTACTTCATCGCCTTCTTTCGTTTGCCCTTTGAATCTCATATAGAACCCTTTTTTGCGTTTTATCATCTTCTCGATTCAGCTAAGTTTTCGATTGATCTATTCTTGTTTCTCAGATTAATTCATCTCTTCGTTTCCTTTCTTTGTTCTCTCCTCAGATCTAGATCTAGATCTAGGTTTTTTTATTTCTCGTCGGGAATTTTGGCTGATCTAGGGTTTGATTTTGGGAATTTTGTTGAGAAAAATACACAAAAATAAAGGAATGAATATAGATTTTCTATGAACTACTCAATCCTGTTTCGTCGGATTCGAATTCTACACTCTTTCTCCGTTGTTTACCTCTACTACACCTACGTTTTCTCATGAATTAATCGCTTTCTCCATCTTCTTTTCAAGTTTTCGTTTTTTGATCTGACTTTATTCTTTTGATAGATTTAGAAATCGAGAATTTTCCAGTAAGAAGAATTTGGGGTTTTTTTTTTTTT
>NC_025689.1:34341356-34345036 GCF_000633955.1 Camelina sativa | reverse complement strand
AAATGGGGTCGTTGCAAAGGCAGACAAGTCCTGAATCCGATAATGATCCGAGGTACGCGTCGGTGACGGATGAGAGGAAGAGGAAGAGGATGATCTCTAACAGAGAATCAGCTCGCAGATCAAGGATGAGGAAACAGAAGCAGCTTGGTGATCTCATCAACGAAGTCACTGTTTTGAAGAACGACAACGCTAAAATCGCCGAGCAGGTTGACGAAGCTTCTAAGAAGTACGTTGATATGGAGTCTAAGAACAATGTCTTGAGAGCTCAGGCTTTGGAGTTGACGGACAGGTTGAGATCTTTGAACTCTGTCCTTGAGATGGTTGAAGAGATTAGTGGTCAGGCTTTGGATATTCCTGAGATTCCTGAATCTATGACGAACCCTTGGCAGTTGCCTTGTCCTATGCAACCCATCAGGTCTTCTGCTGATATGTTTGATTGATTGCTGAGGATGGAGTCTTTGTTCTTCTTGTTGGTTTTTCTTTTCTTGTGATGATGGTTCGAGTTTTGTAACAATTAGTGTGTGTCATTTGGTGAATGAGTCTTGTGTTGTGGAGATCCCTCAACACAATTAAGTACTTTATGTCTCTTTGTTTCTGCAGTTTCAATTTGTTTGGTTTTTGTAGCCATAGTCCTCTAGTCATGTGTCGTCTTGTCATGTAATTGGTGGCTAATGTGTTTCTTATTGAATTCAAGCTTTACTTATTATTAGTCTCTTCGCATATGAAACACCAAATTACAATCTCGTATTGAGATTTTGTCCTTTGTATTCGTATGTGGAACACCAAATTACAATGTTTTTTAGAGCTAATTGAGTCTCAAAGACAACATTCATATTACATTACATCTGCCAAATTGACAAATTTACAAAGATTTTGTAATAAAAGGAATCCTGAACATGATCTGGATTACCTTCAGGTGTCGTAAGTACGGCACTCATTGGTCTCAGGATTGTCTTTGCAGTATTCCTCCAAAGGGTCTGAACCATCAGCTTTCTTCTTGTCTCTAGCATGGCTAGCTGCAGCGCTAAGCTCTTCAACCTCATCCCACGCAGCTACACACTCTCCGCTCACTGGATCGTCCGCACAAGTCTCCTGGGCATCCTTAATGCTTTTCTCCACTACATCCGATATTCCCTTTTCCGGTGCTGCTTTAACCGGCCTAAATCTCACCATCCGGTTCGTTGTTCTTGACCCAAGATTCCAAGGATAGTTCAAACGGACAGGACCTGCGAGATGAACCGGTCGATTCTCGCTGGTGATGACGGCACGTTGAGTTGCAAGGTTAAGACTAGTAGCTATAGTTGCCATGTTTTGGATGGAGAAGTTACACACAGCCTTTGAATATTTTTCTTTGATATAAGGAAGAGATATTGCAGAAAAATGGGAGGGAACAAGATATATGAAGTGTGCGTGGATTTAATTCTGTGAACACTATTTCTTATCTTTCGTTAACCAACAATAAAGCTCCACGTATTTGAATACCTCTTGTGATATTTATCTTTTCGATCGAACTATGAAATAATCTTTTTATGTAGCAGTACGACGTTGGAAACTTTGCAGCCATCCAAGCCGTTTTCTAAGAACACTGCTCGTTAGATATTTTTATCAGAAAAAGACATTATAAATATATGATCGGATCGATTGACAAATGGAAACGAAAAAGAAACATAGAAGGTGGAAAAATACTCATCATTTAGAGGAAAAGTCAAGAAAAATGTCTGAAGTTTACGTAACCATGTTTCTCTGAAAAACAATATGTTAAGAAATCTCCAATCCGAACAGATTTGTTTATTTCCTTAAAGCAACCATATTCTCAGGTCACTCACCTGAGATATATCAAGTGAAACCATAAAAAAAAACAACAGAAAAATCGAGCCAACAACAATTTAAGATTGAGAGCGAGATAGAGGAAGTCCCATTCACTCTTCAGCGGCGACAACACTGATCTCACCTCTCTCAAGCAAATCATAGAAAGATCTGGTTTTCCTCTGCTCATTCCAATGGTGCATCTTCCAGAGACCACCAGCAGCTAAACCAAGTGCCAACCCAATCACTAGTTCCTTGACAACACTCGGGCCTTTCAGTGTGGCATGCGCGACCTTATGTCCTGCCATTTCTTCTCAACCTACCACAAGTTTTATTAAGCATACAGTCAATGTTAACATAATTGACAACTTCACTATGGTAAAAAAATAGAAGTTAAAGCTGGAAACTTTATTGAAGAAACCTAATAAACATCCGTCTAGTGGATCAGTTACATTCTCACACACACACTCTCTCTCTCTCTCTCTCTAATGGATCAGTTACGTTCTCTTAGTGCATTTGTAAGTCTATATATAAACACACAAGTCTAATCTCCTCTCTGACATACTATGCTCGATGGAAGGTATTAAAGGGCACGGATTTATGACCAAAATGTTACAAGAACCCTAATTTACACAATCCAGATACAACCACGAAATGAAATTGGCATATCTATCCAAAGAAATTAATTATATTTTCAAAAAAATCACTATTCTACGAGAATCAAATCCAATCAAATCCAAATTTGCACCATTTAACCGATACTTTTCCGATCCTAATCAGACAGATCCCAACTATAAAGAAGAGACATCGATTCGAATCTGATGAAAAACAAAAATCAATCGTAACTACACAATCCGCCACCTATATCTAAAACAAAAATTAAAACGAAAAAAAAATGATGGCTTCAACATCATTTGGACTTGTGATTGGATGTTTCAGGTTCAAAGTATAGTTGATGATCTTCCTGGTGAGGCTAATTGGTGTCTTCTCTTTTCTTAGTCGAGGTTTTAGAAAAGAGAAGCATAGGTTACTAACTTGATCTCTTTCCCTTTTTTTATTTTCTCTGTTTCTCTGTTTCGCTCATGCCTTTCACAAAAAGGATATCCAGATGGCTATTGACGCTTATACACAAGTATTCAACTCTAATACTTCTTCTAAAAAGTCAAACAAGATTCTTAATTTAGGCCTAGGCAATTGAAACAAGATTTGTTGCATTCTGTTTGAACAGAGGCAATTGATTTTTGACAGACCAAAAGCCTCTGCTGGTCTGGTTGCAGTTAGGACAAGCTGAGCAGGTCTTATCAGATGCTAAAAAGCCTGCAGAGAATTAATAACCCGATTGGCCTAAAGGTAGTTTCAGAGAAGGCGCTGCGATCTGCTTTTGGTACATGTAAATTTCCATTTGTATTTTCACGAAAAAGCTTTGAGCTTTAACCATTTAATTTGTATCTCGACTGAGTTTTCTCATGAATCCCCAACGATTTGAGGAGGCATTTCGATATAAATATATGGTGGGTTTGTCTTTTCCCTCTTTTCTTCTACGGAGAAGCTGTATGTAGATGCTAAATAGATATATATGTAGCATCTGTATGATGTTCTCCCTTTAAGTGTAGTTTGTTGTCACACTTTATGTGATTATTTGATTGTGAGTGAAAAGATCAGGTAGATAAATCATTGGAAAATAGAGAGAAATGTGTTTTTTTTTTGCAGATTAATTGTGTATATGTAAATTGGAAATTAGTAGTATATATCATGCAACATAACACCAAAAAAAAAAAAACACAAGGAAATAGCAAATAATCTAAAAGATTAATAGGAAAAGAGGAAATAGCAAAGAATATGAAAGACTAGCAGTAAATGAAAAAAAAAAAAAA